>NW_026652008.1:0-44453 GCF_029873635.1 Malania oleifera | reverse complement strand
CACCGACCACCCTTCCACACCTCCCCCCTCCCACCTCCCCCCTCGCAACCCTCAGTTCTCCCTGCCTCACCCCTCTCACCCTCCCCTCTACCCCCCCACACACCCCCCCCCCCTATCCCCTACCACGCCGATCCCCAACCCCCCTTCCTCCCTCCCCCCCCACCCCCCCCCTCTCCCGCCCTACTCCCCTCCCACTCACCCCCCCTACCCCCTCACCCCCTCCCACCCCACCCCTACCCGCCCACCCTAACCCCCTCCCCCCCCCTCCTACACCCTCTGACCCGCAACCCACGCCTCCTCTCCCCCTCGCCCTTCACACCTGCCCCCCTACACACCTACCCCCCTCCACCCTCCCCCCCCGCCACCCTCCCCCACACCCCCCCCCCGCCCCCCACCTCCCCGCTCCACCTACCCCTAAGCCCCCCTACCCCGCCCTCCTCCCTCAAAACCACCACCCGCTCTCCCTCCCCCTCCACCCTCCCCCCCTAACGTACCCCTAACACCCCCCCCCCTAAACCCATCACCCCTTAGGCCTCCGCCCCTCCCCTCCCCCCCTCTCCAGCCTAAACCCTAAGCCGTAAAGCCTAAAGCCTAAACCCTGAACACTAAACCCAAAACCAAACACCCTAAACCCTAAATACTAAACCCCTAAACCCTAATCCCTAAAACTAAACCCTAAACCCAAAACACTAAACCCTAAACCCTAAACCCTAACCTCGAACCCTAAACCATACACCCTAAACCCCAAACCCAATGCCCTAACCCCTAGACCCTGAACACTAAACCCAAAACCCTAGACGCTAACCCTAAACCCTAAACCCTAAACCCTAAATCTTAAACACTAAACCCTAAACCCTAAACCCTAAAACCTATGCCCTAAGCCTAAACCGTAAGCCCTAAACCCTAAACCCTAAACTTTAAACCCAAAACCATAAACCTTAAACCCTAAACCCTAAACCCTAAACACTAAACCAAAAACGCTAAACCCTAAACGCTAAACCATAACCCTAAACCCTAAACTATAATCCCAAAACAAAAAACCCAAATCCCTAACCCTAAACACTAAACCCAAAACACTAGGCCTAAATCCAAAACCCTAAACCCTAAACCCTAAACCCTAAAAACTAAACCCTAAACGCTAGACCCTAAACCCTAAACCCTAAACCCAAGGCCTAAAACCTAAACCCTAAACCCTAAACCCCTAAACCCTAAATCTCAAACCCTAAAACCTAAACCCTAAATACTAAACCTTTAAACCCTAAACCCTAAACCACAAACCCCAAACCCAAAATACTAAACCCCTAAACGCTAACCCCCAAACCCATAAACCCTAAACCTTAAACCCATAACTCTTTAACCCTAAACCCGAAACCCTAACCCTAAACCCTAAAATATAAACCCTAAAGCCTAAACCCTAAGCCCTAAGCCCTTAACTCTAAACACTAAACCCTAAACCGTAAACCTTAAACCCAAAACCGAAAACCCTAACCCTAAACCCTAAACCCTAAACACTAAACCCCAAACCATATTCCCTAAACCCAAAAACCTAAACTCTAAACCCTAAACCATAAACCATAATTCCAAACCATAAACCATAAACCCTAAACCCTAAACCCTAAACCCAAAGCCCTAAACCCAAAACCCTAAACACTAAACCCTAAACCCTAAACCCTAAACCCTAAACCCTGGACCCTAACCCTAAACCCTAAACCCTAAACCCTAAACCCTATGCCCTAACCCTAAACCCTAAACCCTAAACCCTAAACCCTAACCCCTAACACTTAACCCTAAACCCTAAACCGTTTACCCTAAACCCTAAACACTAAACCCTAAACCCTAACCCTAAACCCTAATCCCTAAACCAAAAACCCTAAACCCTAAACCAACCCAAAACTCTAAACCCCAAACCCTAAACCCAAAACCATAAACACCAAACCCTTAACTCTAACCCGAAACCCTAAACCCTGAACCCTAAACCTAATACACTAAACCCTAAACCCTAAACCCTAAACCCCAAACCCTAAACCCTAAATCCTAAACCCCAAACCATAAACACAAAACCCTAATCCCTAAACACTAAACCCTAAACCCTAAACCATAGGCCTAAACCCTAAACCCTAAATCCTAAACCCTTGAACCCAAAAGCCAAAAGCCTAAACCCTAAACCCTAGCTCTAAAACCCTAAACCCTAAACCCTAAACACAAAACCCTATACCCTCAACCTTAAACCCTTAACCATAGGCCTAAACACTAAACTCTAAATCCTGAAACCGTAAACCCAAAACACTAAATCATAAACACTAAACCCCAAAACCCTAACACTAAAACCCTAAACCCTAAACGCTAAACACTAGACCATAAACTCTAAACCCTAAACCCCAAACCATATACACTAAACCCTAAACCCTAACCCCTAAACCATAAACCATAAACCCTAAATCCAAAACCGTAAACCGTAAAAACAAAACCTTAGGCCTAAAACCAAAACCCTAAACCCTAAACACCTAAACCCCAAACCCTAAACCATAAACCCTAAATCTTAAACCCAAAATACTAAACCCCTAACCCAAAACCCAAAACCCTAAACCTTAAGCCCCAAACCTCAAACCCTAAATACTAAAATACTAAACCCTAAACCCTAAACCCTAAACCCTAAGCCCTAAACCCTAAACCCTAAACACTAAACCCTAAACCCTAAACCCTAAGCCCAAACATAAAACCCTAAACCCTTTACCCTAAACCCTAAACCCTAAACCCTAAAGCATAACCCAAAACCCTAAACCGTAAACCCAAAACCCAAAAACCTAAACCCTAAACCCTAACTCTAAAACACTAAACCCTAAACCATAGGCCTAAACCCTAAACCCTAAACCCTAAACTTTAAACCCTAAACCCTAGACCCTAACCCTAAACCCTAAACCCTAGACCCTAACACTAAACCCCAAACCGTAAACACTAAACCCTAAACCATAAACCCTAAACCCTAAATACTAAACCCTAAACCCCTAAACCCTAAACCCTAAATACTAAACCCCTAAACCCTAAACCATAAACCCTAAACCCCAATACTAAAACCCTAAACCCTAAACCCTAAGCCCTGAACCCTAAATCGTAAACACTAAACCCTAAACCCTAAACCCTAAACCCTAAACCCTAAACCCTAAACCCTAAACCTCAAAACCTAAACCCTAAAACCCTAAACCCTAAACCCTAAACCACAAACCCTATACCCTAACCCCTAAACCCTTAACAAACCTCAGACCCTAAACCCTATACCCTAAACCCTAAACTCTAAACCCTAAACCCTAAACCCTAAACCCACCCTAAACCCTAAACCCTAAACCCTAAACCATAAACCCAAAATCCTAAACCCTAAACCCTAAAAACTAAACCCTAAACCCTAGTCCCTTAACCCTAAACCCTAAACCCTAAACCCCTAAACCCTAACACCAAAACCCTAAACCCTAAATACTTAACCCCTAAACCCTAAACCCTAAACACTAAACCCCAAACCCTAAACCCAAAATACTAAACCCCTAAACGCTAAACCCTAAACCCTAAACCCTAATACTAAACCCCTAAACCCTAAACCCTAAACCCTAAATACTAAACCCTAAACCATAAACCCTAAACCCTTAACCCTTAAACCCTAAACCCTAACCCCTAACCCTAAACCCTAAACCCTAAACCCTAACTAACCCTAAACCCTAAACCCCAAACCCTAAACCCTAAACCCTAAACCCTAGGCCTAAACCCTAAACCATAAACCCAAAACCCTAAACACTAAACCATAAACCCTAAACCCTAAACCCTAAACCCTAAACCCTAAACCCTAAACCATAAACCCTAAATCCTAAACCCTAAACCCTAAAAACTAAACCCTAAACCCTAAACCCTAAACCCTAAACCCTAAACCCTAGGCCTAAAACCTAAACCCTAAACCCTAAACCCCTAAACCCTAAAACCTAAACCCTAACACCTAAACCCTAAACCCTAAATACTAAACCCTAAACCCTAAACCCTAAACCCTAAACCCTAAACCCCAAACCCTAAACCCAAAATACTAAACCCCTAAACGCTAAACCCTAAACCCTAAACCCTAATACTAAACCCCTAAACCCTAAACCCTAAACCCTAAACCCTAACCCCTAACCCTAAACCCAAAACCCAAAACCCTCAATACTAAACCCTGAACCATAAACCCTAAACCCTCAACCCTTAACCCTTAAACCCTAAACCCTAACCCCTAACCCTAAACCCTAAACCCTAACTCCAAACCCTAAACCCCAAACCCTCAAGCCTAAACCTTGAGCCCTAAGCCCCGAACCCTAAACACTAAACCTTAAACCCAAAACCTTAAACCCTAAACCCTAAACCCTAAATACAAATGCCCTAAACGCTAAACCCCAAAACCTCTAAACCCTAAACACTAAGCCCTAATCCCCAAACCCTAAACTTTAAACACTAAATCGAAAACCGTAAACCATAAACCCTAAACCCTAAACCCTAAACACTAAGCCCTAAACCCTAGGCCTAAACCTAAACCCAAAATCCTAAACCCCTAAACCCTAAACCCTAAACCCTACACCCAAAACCCTAAATACTAAACACTAAACCCAAAACCCAAAACCCTAAACCCAAAACCCTAGACCCTAACCCTAAACACTAAACCCTAAATACTAAACCCAAAACCCTAAACCCTAAACCCTAAACCCTATGCCATAACCCTAAACCCTAAACCCAAAACCTTAAACCGTAAACCTTAAACCCTAAACCCTACACCCTAAACCCTAAGCACTGGACCCCAAATCCTAAAAACAAAACCCTAAACGCTAAATGCTAGCCCTAAACACTAAACTGTAATCCCTAAACCAAAAACCCAAATCCCTAACACTAAACCCCCCTAAACCCTAAACTCTAACTCTAAATCCCAAAACCCTAAAACCCAGACCATAAACCCTAAACCTTAAACTCTAGGCCTAAACCCTAAACCCAAAACCCAAAACCATAAACCCTAAACCCTAAACCCTAAACCCTAAACACTAAACCCTAAACCATAAACCCAAGCTCCTAACCCCAAACCCAAAACCCAAAACAATAAATACTAAACCCTGAACCATAATCCCTAAACCCTCAACCCTTAACCCTTAAACCCTAAACCCTAACCCCTAACCCTAAACCCTAAACCTTAACTCCAAACCCTAAACCCCAAACCCTCAAGCCTAAACCTTGAGCCCTAAGCCCCTAACCCTAAACACTAAACCTTAAACCCCAAACCTTAAACCCTAAACCCTAAACCCTAAATACAAATGCCCTAAACGCTAAACCCCAAAACCTAAACTCCAAACCCTAAACACTAAGCCCTAATCCCCAAACCCTAAACTTTAAACACTAAATCGTAAACCGTAAACCATAAACCCTAAACCCCAAACCCTAAACACTAAGCCCTAAACCCTAGGCCTAAACCTAAACCCAAAATCCTAAACCCCTAAACCCTAAACCCAAAACCCTACACCCAAAACCCTAAATACTAAACACTAAACCCAAAACCCTAAACCCTAAACCCAAAACCCTAGACCCTAACCCTAAACCCTAAACCCAAAACCCTAAACCCAGAACCCTAAACCCTATGCCATAACCCTAAACCCTAAACCCAAAACCTTAAACCGTAAACCTTAAACCCTAAACCCTACACCCTAAACCCTAAGCACTGGACACCAAATCCTAAACACTAAACCCTAAACGCTAAACACTTGCCCTAAACCCTAAACCCTAATCCCTAAACCAAAAACCCAAATCCCTAACCCTAAACCCTAAACCCTAAACCCTAAACCCTAACTCTAAAACCCTAAACCCTAAAACCCAAACCATAAACCCTAAACCTTAAACTCTAGGCCTAAACCCTAAACCCAAAACCCAAAACCATAAACCCTAAACCCTAAACCCTAAACACTAAACCCTAAACCCTAAACCCTAATCCCTAAACCCTAGACCCCAAATACTAAACCCCTAAACCCTAAACCCAAAACCTTAATCACTAGGCCTAAACCCTAAACCCTAACCCGAAAACCCTAAACCCTAAAACCTAAACCCCAAATACTAAACCCCTAAACCCTAAACCCTAAACCCTAAATACCAAACCCCTAAACGCTAAACCCTAAAACATAATCCCGAAACTAAAAACCCAAATCCCTAACCCTAAACCCTAAACCCTAAACCCTACTTCTAAATCCCTAAACCCTAAACCCCAAACCCTAAACCCTAAACCCTAAACCCTAAACCTTAAACCCTAAACCAAAAACCCAAAACCCAAAACACTAAACCCTAAACCCAAAACCTTAAACACTAAACCCTAAACCCTAAACCCTAAACCCTAAACCCTAAACCCTAAACCCTAAACCCTAAACCATAAACCCTAAATCCTAAACCCTAAACCCTAAAAACTAAACCCTAAACCCTAGACCCTAAACCCTAAACCCTAAACCCTAGGCCTAAAACCTAAACCCTAAACCCTAAACCCTAAAACCTAAACCGTAAACCCTAATCCCTAAACACTAAACCGTAAACCCTAAACCCTAAACCCTAAACCCTTAACCCTTAAACACTAAACCTTAACCCCTAACCCAAAACCTTAAAGCCAAAACCCCAAACCGTACACCATAAACCTTAAATCCTAAACCCTAAAAACAAAACCCTAAACCCTAGACCCTAAACCCTAAACCCTAAACCCTAGGCCTAAAACCTAAACCCTAAACCCTAAACCCTAAACCCCAACACCCTAAAACCTAAACCCTAACACCAAAACCCTAAACCCTAAATACTAAACCCCTAAACCCTAAACCCTAAACCCTAAACCCCAAACCCTAAACCCAAAATACTAAACCCCTAAACCCTAAACCCTAAACCCTAAACCCTAATACTAAACCCCTAAACCCTAAACCCTAAACCCTAAACCCTAAATACTAATGCCCTAAACCCTAAACCCTAAACCTTAATACTAAAACCCTAAACCCCAAACCCTAAACCCTACACTCTTAACACTAAACACTGACCCCTAAACCCCAAACCATAAACTCTAAACACTAAACCCTAAACCTTAAACAACAAACCCTAAACCCTAAACCCTAAACACTAAGCCGTAAACCCTAGGCCTAAACCTAAACCCTAAATCCTAAACCCTAAACGTTACACCCTAAACCCAAAATACTAAACCCCTAAACCATAATGCCTAACCCCAAACACTAAACACTAAACACTAAACCCTAAAC
The DNA here is from genome assembly GCF_029873635.1 of Malania oleifera. NCBI lineage: Eukaryota > Viridiplantae > Streptophyta > Magnoliopsida > Santalales > Ximeniaceae > Malania > Malania oleifera. Next base: position 37,185 of record NW_026652008.1, on the reverse strand, counting down.
CTTAAACCGTAACCCCCAACCCTAAACCATACACCCTAAACCTTAAACCCAAAGCCCAAAGCCCTAAACCTTAAACACAAAACACAAACCCCTAAACCCTAAACCCAAAATCCTAGACTCTAACCCTAAACCCTAAACCCTAAAAACTAAACACTAAACCCTAAACCCTAAACCCTAAACCCTAAACCTTAAACCCTAAACCCTAAACCCAAAACCCTAAGCCCTAGACCCTAAACCCTAAACACTAAACCCTAAACGCTAACCCCTAAACGCTAAACCCTAACCCTAAACCCTAAACCGTAATCCCCAAACCAAAAACCCAAATCCCTAACCCTAAACCCTAAACCCTAAACCCTAAACACTAGGCCTAAACCCTAAACCCTAAATCGAAAATCCTAAACCCTAAACCCAAAACCCTAAACCCTAAACCCAAAATCCCAAACCCTAATTCCTAAATATTAAAACCCTAAACGCTAAACCCTAAACCCTAAACCCTAACACTAAACCCCTAAACCCTAAACCCTAAACCCTAAAGCCTAACCCCTAACCCTAAACCCTAAACCCTAAACCCTAAACCCAGAACAATAAACCCTAAACCCTAAACTCTAAACCATTAACCAAAACCCTAAACCCAAAAGCCTAAACCCTAAGGCCTAAGCCCTTAAGCCTAAACACTAAACCTTAAACACTAGACCTTAAACCCTAAACCCTAAACACTAACCCTAAACCATAAATCCAAAATTGTAAACCCTACACCATAAATACTAATGCCCTAAACCCTAAACCTTAATACTAAAACAGTAAAACTAAAACCCTAAACCCTAAAGTCTTAACCGTAAACCCTAACCCCAAACCCTAAACCCTAAACCCTAAACCCTAAACCCTAAAGCCTAAACCCTAAGCCCTAAGCCCTTAACCCTAAACACTAAACCTTAAACCCTAAACCTTAAACCCTAAACCCTAAACCCTAACCCTAAACCCTAAACCCTAAACCCTAAACCCTAAACCCTAAATACTAATGCCCTAAACCCTAAACCCTAAACCTTAATACTAAAACCCTAAACCCTAAACCCTAAACTCTAAACCCTAAACACTAAGCCCTAAACCCCAAACCCTAAACTCTAAACACTAAACCCTAAACCTTAAACCATAAACCCTAAACCCTAAACCCTAAACACTAAGCCCTAAACCCTAGGCCTAAACCTAAACCCTAAATCCTAAACCCTAAACCCTACACCCTAAACCCTAAATACTAAACCCCTAAACCCTAATCCCAAACCCTAAACCCTAAACCCTAAACCCTAAACCCTAACCCTGAACCCTAAACCATACACCCTAAACCCTAAACCCAATGCCCTAAGCCCTAAACCCTAAACACTAAACCCAAAACCCTAAACCCTAAACCCAAAACCCTAGACCCTAACCCTAAACCCTAAACCCTAAACACTAAACACTAAACCCCAAACCCTAAACCCTAAACCCTATGCCCTAACCCTAAACCCTAAACCCTAAACCCTAAACCCTAAACCCTAAACCCTAAACCCTAAACCCTAAACCCTAAGCCCTAGACCCTAAACCCTAAACACTAAACCCTAAACGCTAAACCCTAACCCTAAACCCTAAACCGTAATCCCTAAACCAAAAACCCAAATCCCTAACCCTAAACCCTAAACCCTAAACCCTAAACACTAGGCCTAAACCCTAAACCCTAAACCGAAAACCCTAAACCCTAAAAAGTAAACTCAAAACCCTAAACCTAAAACCCCAAACCCTAAACCCAAAATATTAAAACCCTAAACGCTAAACGCTAAACCCAAAACCCAAAACCCTGAAGCCTAACCCCTAACCCTAAACTCTAAACCCTAAACCCTAAACCCAAAACCATTAAGCCTAAACCCTAAACCCTAAACCCTAAACCCTAAGACCTAAGCCCTTAAGCCTAAACACTAAACCTTAAACACTAAACCTTAAACCCTAAACCCTAAACACTAACCCTAAACCGTAAACCCAAAACTGTAAAGCCTAAACCATAAATACTAATGCCCTAAACCCTAAACCCTAAACCTTAATACTAAAACCGTAAAACCTAAACCCTAAACCCTAAACTCTTAACCGTAAACCCTAACCCCAAACCCTAAACCCTAAAGCCTAAACCCTAAACCCTAAAGCCTAATCCATAAGCCCTAAGCCCTTAACCCTAAACACTAAACCTTAAACACTAAACCTTAAACCCTAAACTCTGAACCCTATCCCTAAACCCTAAACCCAAAACCGCAAACCGTAAACACTAAATACTAATACCCTAACCCTAAACCCTAAACCTTAACACTAAAACCCTAAACCCTAAACCCTAAACCCTAAACTCTTAACCCTAAACACTAACCCCTAAACTGCAAACCCTAAACTATAAACACTACACCCTAAACCTTAAACAATAAACTCTAAACCCTAAACCCTAAACACTAAACCCTGAACCCTCGGCCTAAACCTAAACCCTGAATCTTAAACCCCTAAATCCAAAACCTTAAACCCAATATACTAAACCCCTAAACCTAATCCCCAACCCTAAACCCTAAACACTAAACCCTAAATCATAAACCCTAACCCCGAACACTAAACCATACACCCTAAACTCTAAACCCAAAGCCCAAAGCCCTAAACCGTAAACACCAAACCCGAACCCCTAAAAACTAAACCCAAAACCCTACACCCTAACCCTAAACCCTAAACCCTAAATTCTAAACCCTAAACCCTAAACCCAAAACCCAAAACCCTATACCCTAGCCCTAAACCGTAAACCCTAAACTCTAAAACCAAAACCTTAAACCCAAAACCCAAAACCCAAAACCCAAAACCCTAAGCCCCAGACCCTAAACCCTAAACACTAAACCCAAAACGCTAAACCCTAAATGCTAAACCCAAAACCATAATCCCTAAACCAAAAACCAAAGTCCCTAACCCTAAACCCTAAACACTACCCAAAACCCTAAACCCTAAACCCTAAACCCTAAACACTAAACCCTAAACCCTAAACCCTAAACCCTAAACCCTAAACCATAAAACCTAAATCCTAAACCATAAACCCTAAAAACTAAACCATAAACGCTAGACCCTAAACCCTAAACCCTAAGCCCTAGGCCTAAAACCTAAACCCCTAAACCCTAAAACCTAAACCCTAAACCCTAAATACTAAACCTTTAAACACTAAACCCCAAACCCTAAACCCAAAATACTAAACCCCTAAACGCTAAACCCTAAACCCTAAACCCTAATACTAAAACCCTAAACCCTAAACCCTAAACCCTAAATACTAAACCCTAAACCATAAACCCTAAACCCTAAACCCTAAACCCTTTAACCCTAAACCCTAAACCCTAAACCCCAACCCCTAACCTTAAACCCTAAACCCTAAACCCTAACCCTAAACCCTAAAATATAAACCCTAAAGCCTAAACCCTAAGCCATATGCCCTTAACCCTAAACACTAAACCCTAAACCCTAAACCATAACCCTAAACCAAAAACCCTAAACCGAAACCCTAAACCCTAAACACTAAACCCTAAACCCTAAACCCTAAACCCTAAACCCTAAACCAAAACTCTAAACCCTAAACCCTAAACCATAATTCCAAACCATAAATCATAAACCCTAAACCCTAAACCCCAAACCCTACACCCAAAGCCCTACACCCAAAACCATAAACACTTAACCCTAAACCGTAAACACTGAACCCTGGACGCTAACCCTAAACCCTAAACCCCAAACCCTAAACCCTAATCCCTAAACCAAAAACCTTAAACCCTAAACCAGCCCAAAACTCTAATCCCCAAACCCTAAACCCTAAACCATAAAACCTGGCCAAAACCCTAAACCCTAAGCACTAATCCCTTAACTCTAACCCAAAACACTAAACCCTGAACCCCAAATGCAATACACTAAACCCTAAACCCTAAACCCTAAACCCTAAACACTAAACTCTAAACACTAAACCCTAAACCCTAAACCCTAAACCCTAAACCCTAAATCCTAAACCCTAAACCCTAAACCCTAAACCCTAAACCCTAAAACATAAACCCTAAACCCTAAACCCTAAGCCTAAACCCTAAACCCTAAATCCTAAACCCTTAAACCCAAAAGCCAAAACCCTAAACCCTAAACCCTAAACCCTAACTCTAAAACCCTAAACCCTAAACCCTAAACACAAAACCCTATACCCCAAACCCTAAACCCTAAACCATAGGCCTAAACCCTCAACCCCGAATCCTGAAACCGTAAACCCAAAACGCTAAACCATAAACACAAAACCCCAAAACCCTAACTCTAAAACCCTAAACCCTAAACCCTAAACACTAAACCCTAAACCCTAAACCCTAAACCCTATACACTAAACCCTAAACCCTAAATAGTAAACCCTAAACCCTAAACCCTAAAACCTAAAACCTAAACACTAAACCGTAAACCGTAAACCACAAACCCTAACCCTAAAACCCTAAACTATAAAACTTAAACCCAAAACCCTAAACCCCAAATTTAAACCCCTAAATCCTTAACCCAAAACCCAAAACCGAAAACCGTAAAGCCCAAATACTAAACCCCTAAAACCTAAACCCTAAACCCTAAACACAAAAACCTTAACGCTAAACCCTAAAAAAAAATACTAAACCCTAAACCCTAAACCCTAAACCTTAAACCCTAAACCCTAAACCCTATGCCTTAAACCCTAAACCCTAAACAGTTTACCCTAAACCCGAAACACCAAACCCTAAACCCTAAACTCAAAACCCTAAACCTTAACCCTAAACCCTAGACCATAAACACTAAACCATAAACCCTAAACCCTATGCCCAAACCCTAAACCCTAAACTCTAAACCCTAAACCATTAACCCTAAAACTTAACCCTAAACCCTAGACCACAAACACTGAACCCTAAACCCTATACCCTATGCCCTAACCCTAAACCCTAGACTATAAATCCTAAACCCTAAACCCTAACACTAAACCCTAAACGCTAAACCCAAAACCCTATGTCCTAAACCCTAAACCCTAAAGAGTAAATCCTAAACGCTTAACCCTAAATCCTAAACCCCTAAACCCTAATCCCTAATCTTTAAACCTTAAACCCTAAACCCTAGGCCTAAACCTTAAACCCTAAACCCTAAACCCTAAACCCTAAACATGAAACCCAAAACCCAAAACCCAAAACCCTAGGCCTAAACCCTAAACCCTAAATTCTAAACCTCTAAACCCTAAACCCTAAACCCTAAACCCCAAACCCTAAAACCTAACTATAAAACCCAAAACCCTAAAACCTAAACCCTAAACCCAAAGCCCCAAACCCTAAACTCTAAACACTAAACCATAAACCCTAAACCCTAAACCTTAATCCCTAAACCCTAACACAAAACTCTAAACCCTAAACGCTAAACCTTAACACTAGACCCTAAACCATAAACCCCAAACCCTACACACAAAACCCTAAACCCTAAACTGTAAACCCGAAACACTAAGCCCTAAACCCAAAACCCAAAACCCTAAACCCTAAACACTAAACCCTAAACCCAAGGCCAAAACACAAATCCCTAAATCGTAAATCCCTAAACCTTAAACCCTATACCCTAAACTCTAAATACTAAACTCCTAAACCTTAAACCCTAAATACTAAACCCCTAAGCCCTAAACCCTAAACCCAAAACCCTAAACCTTAAACACAAAACCCTAAGCCCTAAACCCTAAACCCTAAAAACTAAACCTTAAATCCTAAGCCCTAAAGCCTAAAACCTGAACCCTAAACCCTAAATCCTAAGCCCTAAACCCTAAACACTAAACCCTAAAACCTAAACCCATAACCCTAAACCCTAGGCCGAGACCCTAAACCCAAATCGTAAACCCCTAAACTTTAAACACTAAATACTAAACCCCAAAACCCTCAACCCTAAACCCTGAACCCTAAATACTAAACCCCTAAACCCTAAACCCTATACCCTAATACTGAAACCCTAAACCCTAAAACCTAAACCCCAAACCCTAATCCTGAACCGTAAACCTTAAGCCCTAAAAGCTAAACCCTAAACACTAAACCTTAAACCCTAAAGCCTAAAGCCTAAAGATTAAGCCCTAATCCCTGACCCTAAATCCTAAACCCTAAAAGCTAAACCCCAACCCTAAACCCTAAACCCTAATCCCTAAGCACTAAACCCGAAACATTAAACCCTAAACCCTAAACCCTAAACCCTAAACCCTAAACCCTAAGCACTAAAACTAAAATCCTAAACCCTAAACCCAAGGCCCTAACCATAAACCCTAAACCTTAAAACCTAAACCCTAAACAGTAAACCCTAAACCCTAAACCCTAAACCCTAAACCCTAAACCCTAAACCCTAAACACTAAACCCTAAACCCTAAACCCTAAACCCCAAACCTTAAACCTTAAACCTTAAACCCTAGGCCTAAACCTAAAACCCTAAACACTACACCCTGAACCCTAAACCCTAAACCCTAAACCCTAAACCCTAAACCCTAAACCCTAAACCCCTAAACCCTAAACCCTAAACCCTAAAGCCTAAGCCCTAAACCGTAAACCCTAAACACTTAACCCCTAAACCCTAAACTTTAAACCCTAAACCCTAAATACTAAACGCCTAAACCCTAAACCCTATACCCTAATACTGAAACCCTAAACCCTAAGCCCCAAACCCCAAACCCTAAACCCAAAATCCTAAACCCTAACCCCTAATCCATAAAACCTAAACACTAAACCTTAAAGACAAAAGCCTAAAGCCTAAGCCTTAACCCTAATCCCTGACCCTAAATCCTAAACCCTAAACCATAAAACCATAACCCTAAACCCTAAACCCTAATCCCAAATCCCTAAACCCGAAACACCAAACCCTAAACCCTAAACTCTAAACCCTAAACCATTAACCCTAAACCTTAACCATAAACCCTAGACCATAAACACAAAACCCTAAACCCTATGCCCTATGCCCTAACCCTAAACCCTAAACTCTAAACCCTAAACCATTAACCCTAAAACTTAACCCTAAACCCTAGACCATAAACACTAAACCCTAAACCCTAAACCCTATGTCCTAAACCCTAAACCCTAAACACTAAACCCTAAATGCTAAACACTAACCCTAAACCCTAAACCCTAAACCCTAATCCCTAAACCCAAAACCCTGATCCCTAACCCAAAACCCAAAACCCAAAACCCTAAACCCAAATCACTAACCCCAAACACTAAACCTCAAACACTAAACCCTAAACCCCTAAACCCTAAACCCTAAAACCTAAACCTTAAACCCAAAACCATAGACCCTAAACCCTAAACCCTAAGCCCGGAACCCTAAGCCCAGAACCCAAAACCCTGAACCCTAAACCCTAAACCCTAAACGCTAAACACTAAGCTCGGAACCTTAGGCCCTAAACCCTAAACCCTAAACCCTAAACTCTAAACCACAAACCCTAAACCCAAAACCCTAAGCACTAAAACCTAAACCATAAACCCAAAACCCGAAGCCCTAACCATAAGCCCTTAACCCTAAAACCTAAACCCTAAATACTAAACCCTAAACCCTAGACCCTAGACCCAAAACCCTAAACCCTAAACCCTAAACCCGGGGCCTAAACGCTAAACCCTAAATCCTAAACCCCTAAACCCAAAATCCTAAACCCCAAACCTTAAACCTTACGCCATAAACCCTAGGCCTAAACCATACACCGTAAACCGAAAACCTTAAACCCTACACCCTGAATCCTAAACCCTAAACCCCAAACCCTAAACCCTAAAACCTAAACCCTAAAACCTAAACCCTAAACCCTAAACCCTAAACCCTAAACCTCAAACCCTAAACCCTAAAACCCTAAACCCTAAACGCTAAACCTAAAAACCTAAACCCTTTACCCTAAACCCTAAACCCTAAACCCTAACCGCTAAACCCTAAACCCTAAACCCAAAATCCTAAACCCTAAACCATAAGCACTTAACCAAAAACACTAGGCCCTAAACCCTAACCCCTAAACCCCAAACCATAGACCTTTGACCTTAAACCCTAAACCCTAAACTCTAAGACCTAAACCCCTAATACGAAATCCTAAACCTCGAACCCTAAATCCTAAAACCCTAAACCTCAAAACCAAAACCCCAAACCATAAACCCTAAAACCTAAACTCTAAACCCTAGACCTAAACCCTAAACCCTAAATCTTAAACCCATAAACCCTAAACCCTAAACCCCCAACCCTAAACATTAAACCTTTTGCCCTAAACCCCAGGCCTAAACCTTAAACCCTAAACCCAAAACACTAAACAAAAAACCGTAAACCCGAAACCCTAAACTACTGAACCTAAACCCTAAACCCTAAACCCTAAACCCACAACCCGAAACCCTAAAACCCTAAACCCTAAACTCTAAACCCAAAACCCTAAACCAAAACCTTAAACCCTTAACTCTAACCCTAAACCCTAAAGCCTAAACCTTAATCCCTATACCCAAAACATAAAACCAATACCCCAAACCCTAAACCCTAAACCCTAGGCCTAAACCTTAAACCCTAAATTCTAAACCTCTAAACCCTAAACCATAAACCCTAAACCCCAAACGAAAAACCATAACTATAAAACCCAAAACCCTAAAACCTAAACCTTAAACCCTAAGCTCCAAACAATAAACCCTAAACACTAAACCATAAACCTTAAACCCTAAACCCAAATCCCTAAACCCTAACCCAGAACCCTAAACCCTAAACGCTAAACCCTAACCCAAGACCTTAAACCATAAACCCTAAACCCTATACACAAAACCCTAGACCCTAAACCCTAAACCCTAAACACTAAGCCCTAAACCCTAAACCCTAAACCCTAAGCCCTAAACCCCAAACACTAAACCGTAAACCCTAAACCCTAGGCAAAAACCCTAATCCCTAAATCATAAACCCCGAAACCCTAAACCCTATACCCTAAACCCTAAGTACTAAACTCCTAAACCCCAAACCCTAAACCCTAAGACCTAACTACTAAACCCCTAAACCCTAAACCCTAAGCCCCAAACCCTAAACCCTAAACCCTAAACCCTAAGCCCTAAACCCCAAACCCTAAACACTAAACCTTAAACCCTAAGCCCTAAAGCCTAAAGCCTGAACCCCAAACCCCAAATCCTAAGCCCTAAACCCTTAACACTAAACCACAAACCCTAAACCCTAAACCCTAGGCCTAAACCCTAAACCCAAAATTGTAAACCCATAAACACTAAACTCTAAATACTAAACCTCTAAACCCTAAACCCTAAACCCTAAATACTAAACCCCTAACCCCTAAACCCTATACCCTAATACTGAAACCCTAAACCCTAAACCCCAAACCCTAAGCCTAAACCGTACACCCTAAGCCTAAACCGTACACCCTAAGCCCTAAACCCTAAACCCTAAACACTAAACCTTAAACCCTAAAGCCTAAAGCCAAAAGCCAAAACCCTAATCCCTGACCTTAAATCCTGAACCCCAAACTCTAAACCCTAACCCCAAACCCTAAACCCTAAGCCATAAACCCTAAACCCTAAATCCTAATCCCTAAGCCCCAAACCCAAAACACTAAGCACAAAATCCCAAACCCTAAACCTCAAACCCTAAGCACTAAAACCTAAACCCTAAACCCTAAACCCACAGCCCTAACCATAAACACTAAACCCAAAAACCTAAATCCTAAACACAAAACCCTAAACCCTAGACCCTAAACTCTAAACCCTAAACCCTAAACCCTAAACCCTAGGCCTAAACACAAAACCTAAATCCTAAACCCCTAAACCCTAGACCCGAAACACTAAACCTCAAACCTTAAACCTTAAACCATAAACCCTAGGCCTAAACCTTAAACCCTAAACCCTACACCCTAAAGCCAAAAACCTAAACTCTAAACCACAAACCCTAAAACCTAAAACCCTAAACCCTAAACCCTAAACCTATAGCCCTAAACCCTAAACCCTAAACCCTTAACTCTAAACCTAAACAATAAAACCCTAAACCCTAAACCCTAAACCCTTTACTCTAACCCTGAACTGTTAACCCAAAACCTTAAACCCTAAACCAATACACTAAACCCTTCCCCCTAAACACTAAGCCCCAAACACTAGATCCTAAACACCAAACACTAAACCCTAAACCCCTAATCCTAAACCCTAAACCATAAACACTTGACCCTAAACCCCAGGCCCTAAACTTTAAAACCTAAACCCCAAACCAAAAACCTTTAACACTAAACCCTAAACCCTAAACCCTAAGACCTAAACCCTTAACCCTAGACCCTAAACCTCGAACCTGAAACCCTAAAACCCTAAACCTCAAAAACTAAACCCCAAACCATAAACCCAAAAACCTAAACTCTAAACCCTAGACCTAAACGCTAAACCCAAAATCGTAAACCCCTAAACCATAAACCCTAAACCCTAAACCCTAAACCCAAACCCTAAACCTTAAACCCTAAGCCCTAGGCCTAAACCTTAAAGCCTAAATCCAAAACCCAAAACCCTAAACCCTAAACCCTAAAACCAAAACCCTAAACCCAAAACCCTAAACCTCAAACCCTAAACCCTAAAACCCTAAACCCTAAACTCTAAACGAAAAACCCTAAACCCTAAAGCCTAAACCCTAATCCCTAAACCCTAAACCCTAAACCATAAACCCTAAACCCTAAACCTTAAACCCTAATCCCTAAGCCCAAACCCGCAAACCTAAACCCTAATCCCTTAACTCTAACCCTAAACCCAAAAGCTTAAACCCAAATCCCAAAACCCTAAACCCTAACCCGAAACCCTAAACCCGAAACCAAAAACGCTAAACCCTAAACCCTAATCCCTAAGACCTAAACCCGAAATAGTAAACCCTAAACCCTAAACAATTAACCCTAAACCATAACCCTAAACCCTAGACCATAAACCCTAAACCCTAAACCCTAAACCTCGTGCCCTAACCCTAAACCCTAAACCCTAACACGAAACCCTAAACACTAAACTCTAAACCCTAAACCCTAAACCCTAAGCCCAAAACCCAAAACCTTAAATCTTATGCACCAAACCCTAAACCCTAAACTGTAAACCCTAAACCCCAAACCCTAAATACTAAGCACCAAACCCTAAACACTAAACCCTAAACCCTAACTCCTAAACCCTAAACCCTAGGCCTAAACCCTAAACCCTAAACCCTAAATACTAAACCACTAAACCCAAAACCTTCAACCCAAAACCCCAAATACTAAACCCCTAAACCCTAAACCCTATAGCCTAATACTAAAACCCAAAACCCTAAACCCTAAACCCTAAGCCTAAACCCTAAACCCTAAACACTAAACCTTAAACCTTAAAGCCAAAAGCCCAAACCCTAAACCCTAATCCCTGACCCTAAATCCAAAAACCTAAACCCTAAACCTTAACCCTAAACCCTAACCTCTAAACCCTAAACCTTAACCCTAAACCCTAGACCAAAAACACTAAACCCTAAACCCTTAACCCTTTGCTCTAACTGAAAACCCTAAACACTAAAACCCTAAACCCTAAACCCTAACACTAAACCCTAAACCCTAAACACTAAACCCTAAACGCTAAATACAAACCCTAAACACTAAACCCTAATCCCTAAACCCAAAACCTTGATTCCTAACCCTAAACCCTAAACCCTAAACCCTAAACCCAAATCGCTAACCCCAATAACTAACCCTTAAACACTAAACCCAAAACCCCTATACACTAAACCCTAAACCCTAAACCCTAAACCCAAAAACCGAAACCCTAAACCCAAAACCATAGACCCTAAACCCTAAACCCTAAGCCCTGAACCCTAAGCCGTAAACCCTAAACCCTAAACCCTAAACCCCAAGCACTAAAACCTAAACCCTAAACCCTAAACCCTAAACCCAATGCCCTAACCATAAACCCTAAACCTCAGACCCTAAACCCTAAACCCCAAACCCGGCGCCCAAATCCTAAACCCTAAATCCAAAACCCCTAAACCCTAAACCCTAAACCCAAAACTTTAAACCTTAAACCCGAAACCCTAGGCCTAAACCACTCACCCTAAACCGAAAACCCCAAAGCCTACACCCTGAACCTTAAACCCTAAACCCTAAACCCTAAACCCTAAAACCTAAACCCTAAACCTCAAACCCAAAACCATAAAACCCAAAACCGTAAACCCAAAACCTATAAGCCGAAACCCTGAGCCCTAAACCCTTAACTCTAACACTGAACCATTATCCCGAAACCCTAAACCTTAGACCCATACACTAAACCCTTTACCCCAAACCCTAAAGCCTAAACACTAAACCCTAAACCCGAAACCCAAAATCCTAAACCCTAAACCAAAAACACTTAACCCTAAACCCTAGGCCCTAAAACCTAAACCCTAAACTCCAAACCATAAACCTTTACCCCTAAACCCTAAACCCTAAACCCCAAACCCTAAACCCAAAACCCTAAACCCTAAACCCTAAACCTCGAACCCTAAACCCTAAAACCCTAAACCTCAAAACCTAAACCCCAAACCATAAACCTTAAAACCAAAACTCTAAACCCTACACCTAAACCTTAAACCGTAAATCTTAAACCCCTAAACCCCAAACCCTAAACCCTAAACCCTAAACGCTAAATCCCAAACCCAAGACATTAAACCATAAACCCAAACACCCCCTACCTAAACCTTACACCCCAAAACCAAAACCCAAAACCCAAAACCCAAACCCCCAAACCGTAAAGCCTAAAATCTAAACCCTAAACCCTCAACCTTAAACCTCAAACCCTAAACCCTAAAAACCTAAACCCTAAACTCTAAACCCAAAACCCTAAACCTAAACCCCAAACCCTTAACACTAACCCTAAACCCCAAACCCTAAACCCTAAACCCTAAACATAAAACCCAAAACCCCAAACCGTAAACCCTAAACCCTAGGCCTAAACCCTAAACCCTAAATTCTAAACCTCTAAACCCAAAAAACTAAACCCTAAGCCCTAACTTTAAAATGCTAAACCCTAAACCTTAAACCCTAAACACTAAGCCCCAAACCCTAAACCTTAAACACTAAACCCTACACCTCAAACCTTAAACCCTAATCGTTAACCCTAACCCAAAACCCAAAACCCTAAACCCTAAACCCTAACCCTAGACCCTAAACCATAAACCCCAAAACCTATACACAAAACCCAAAACCGAAAACCCAAAACCCTAAACCTTAAACACTAAGCCCTAAACCCTAAACCCTAAACCATAAAACCTAAACCCTAAACCCTAGGCCAAAATCCTAATCCCTAAATCATAAACCCCTAACCCCTAAACCCTAAACGCTAAACCCCAAACCCTAAAACATAAACCCTAAACCCTAAGCCCTAAACCATAAACCCTAAACACTAAACCTTAAACCCTATGCCCTAAAGCATAAAGCCTGAACCCTAAACCCTAAATCCTAAGCTCAAAAGCCTAGGCCTAAACCTTAAACCATAAACTCTATACCCTAAACCCTACACCCTAAACCTTAAACCCTAAACACTAAACCCTAAACCCTAAACCCTAAACCCTAGGCCTAAGCCCTAATCCCAAAATCGTAAACCCCTAAACCCTAAACCCTAAATCCTAAACCCTAAACCCTATACCCTAGTACTGAAAACCTAAACTGAAAACCCTAAACCCACAACCGTAAACCGTAAACCCTAAACCCTAAACACGAAACCCTAAACCCTAAACCCCAATCCCTAAACCCAAACCCTAAACCCTAAACCCTAAACGCTAAACCCTATCCTTATACCCAAAACCACCCCAAACCCTATACACGAAACCCTAAACCCTAAACCTTAAACCCTAAACAATAAGCCCCAAACACTAAACCATAAACCCTGAGGCTTAAACCCTAAACGCTAAACCCTAAACCCAAAACCATAAACCATAGGCAAAAACCCTAAACCCTAAATCGTAAACCCCTAAACCCTAAACCATATACCCTAAACCTTAAATACTAAACTCCTAAACCCTAAACCCTAAACCTTAAACCCTAAACCCTAAACACTAAACCCTAAACCTTAAACCCTAAACCCTAAACGCTAAACCCTAACCCTAGACCCTAAACCATAAACCCCAAACCCTATACACAAAACCCAAAACCCAAAACCCTAAACCCTAAACACTAAGCCTTAAACCTTAAACCCTAAAACCTAAAACCTAAACCATAAACCCTAGGCCAAATCCCTAATCCCTAAATCGTAAACCCCTAAACCCTAAGCCCTATACCCTAAACCCTAAATACTAAACTCCTAAACCCTAAACCCTAAATCCCAAACCCTAAACCCTAAAGCCAAAACCCTAAGTCCTAAACCCTAAACCCCAAACAATAAACCTTAAACCCTAAACCCTAAACGCTAAACCTTAAACCCTAAAGCCTAAACCCTAATCCTTGACCCAAAATACTAAACCCTAAACTCTAAACCCTAACCTTAAACCCTAAACCCTAAACCAAAAACCCAAAGCACTAAACCGAAATCCCTAAGCCCTAAACCTAAAACCCTAAACCCTAAACCCAAAGAACTAAAACCTAAACCCTAAACACTAAACCCAAAGCCCTAACCATCAACCCTATATCCTAAATAGCTAAACCCTAAAGACTAAACCCTAAACCCTAGACCCTAAACCCTAAACCCTAAACCTTAAACCCTAAACACTGGGCCAAAACCCTAACCCTAATCCCAAACCCCTAAACTCTAAACCCTAAATCCCAAACCCAAACTCTACACCCTGAACCCTAAATCCTAAACCCCAAACCCTAAAACCTAAACCCTAAACACTAAACCATAAACCTTAAACCCTAAACCCTAAAACCATAAACCCAAAACCTACAACCCTAAACCCAAAACCCTAAACCTTAAACCCTAAACCCCAAGCCCTTAACTCTAACCCAAAATATTAAAACCATAAACCCTAAACCCTAAACCCTAAAACCTAAACCCTAAACCCTAAACCCCAAACCCTAAACCCTAACCATAAAACCCTAAACACTAAACCCTGAACCCTAAACCCTAGGCCAAAACCGTAAACCCTAAACCCTAAAACAAAAACCCCAAACCCTAAACCCTAAACCTCAAACCCTTAACCCTAAACCCTAAACCTCAAACCCTAAACCCTAAACCCTTAAACCCTAAACTCTAAACCCAAAACCCAAAACCTAAACCCTACACCCTTAACTTTAACCCTAAACCCTAAAGCCTAAACCATAATCCGTAAACCCGAAACGCTAAATCCTAAACCTTAAACACTAAACGTAAAACCCTAAACCCTAATCCCAAAACCCTAGGCCTAAACCCTAAACCCTAAATTTTAAACCTCTTAACCCAAAACCCTAAACCCTAAACCCCAAACCCTAAACCCTAACTATAAAACCCTAAACCTTAAACCCTAAACCCTAAAAACAAAGCCCCAAACCCTAAACCCTAAACCCTAAACCCTAAACCCTAAACCCTAATCCCTAAACCCTAACCCTAAACCCTAAACAATAAACCCTAACCCTATACCCAAAACAATAAACCCCAAACCCTATACACAAAACCCTAAACCCTAAACAATAAGCCCTAAACACTAAACCATAAACCCTGAGCCTTAAACCCTAAACCCTAAACCCTAAACCCTAAACCCTAAACCCTAAGCAAAAACCCTAAACCCTAAATCGTAAACCCCTAAACCCTGAACCCTATACCTTAAACCTTAAATACTAAACTCCTAAACCCTAAATCCTAAACCCTAAACCCTAAACCCTAAATACTAAACCCCTAAACCCTAAACCCTAAATACTAAACCCCAAAATCTCAAAACCCTAGACCCCAAACCCTAAACCCTAAACCCTAAACCCAAAACCCAAAACCTTAAACCCTAAACACTAAACCTTAAACCCTAAGCCCTAAAGCCTAAAGCCTGAACCATATACCCTAATCCCTAACCCAAAATCCTAGACCCTAAACCCCAATGCCTAACCCTAAATCCTAAACCCTAAACCCTAAGCCTTAACCCTAAACCCTAAACCATAAACCCAAAACTTTAAACCCTAACCGCTAAGCCCTAAACTCAAAACACTAAACCCTAAACCCTAAACCCTAAACCATTAACCCTAAAACATAACCCTAAACCCGAGACTATAAACCCTAAACCCTAAACCCTAAACCCTATGCCCTAACACTAAGCCCTAAACCCTAAACCCTAAACCCTAACACTAAGCCTTAAACACTAAACCCTAAACCCTAAACCCTAAATCCTAAAACCCTAAACCTTAAACCCTAAACCCCAAACCCTATACACTAAACCCTAAACCCTAAACCTTAAACACTATACACTAAACCCTAAATGCTAAGCCCTAAATCCCAAGCAGTTAACCCCGAACACTAAACCCTAAACCCAAAACCCTAAACCCTAAACCCTAAACCCTTGGCCTAAACCCTAAACCGAAAATCGTAAACCCCTAAACCCTACACACTAAACCCTAAACCCTAAACCCTAAACCCTAAACCCTAAATACGAAACCCCCAAACCCTAAACCCTATGCCCTAACACTGAAACCCTAACCCCTAAGCCCTAAACCCTAAACCCTAAACACTAAAACTTAAACCCTAAAGCCTAAAGCCTAAAGCCTAAACCCTAATCCATAACCCTAAATCCTACACCCTAAACTCCAAAACCCTAACCCTAAACCCTTAACTCTAAACCATAAACCCTAAACCCTAAACCCTAATCCCTAAGCCCAAAACCCGAAACACTAAACCCTAAACCCCAAACCCTGAACACTAAACCCTAAACCCTAAACCCTAAGCAATGAAACCTAAAGCCTAAACCCTAAACCCAAAGCCCAAACCATAAACCAAAAACCTGAAAACCTAAACCCTAAAAACAAAACCCTAAACCCTAGACCCTAAACCCTAAACCTTGGGCCTAAACGCTAACCCTAAATCCTAAACCCCTAAACCCTAAATCCTAAACCCCAAACCTTAAACCTTAAACCCTAAACCCCAGGCCTAAACCTTAAACCCTAAACCCTACACCTTGAACCCTATACCCTAAACCCTAAACCCTAAGCCCTATAACCTAGACCCTAAACCCTAAACCCTAACCCTAAAACCCTAAACCCTAAAACCCTAAACCCTCAACCCTGAACATAAAGCCCTAAAATCTAAACCCTAAACCCTAAACCCTTAACTCTAACCCTAAACGCTAGGCCCTAAACCCTAAAACCTAAACCCCAAACCCTCAACCGTCAACCCTAAACCCTAAACCCCAAACCCTTAACTCTAACCCTGAACCGTTAACCCGAAACCCAAAACCCTAAACCTATACACTAAACCCTTCACCCTAAACCCTAAACCCAAAACATTAGACCCCAAACACTAAACCCTAAACCGTAAACCTTAAACTCCAAATCCTATACCCTAAACCATAAACACTTAACCCTAAACCCTAGGCCCTAAACCCTAAAACCTAAACCCCAAACCCTAAACCGTCAACCCTAAACCCTAAGACATAAACCCTTAACCCTAAACCCTAAACCTCGATCCCTAAACCCTAAAACACTAAACCTCGAAACCTAAACCCCAAACCATAAACGCTAAAACCTAAACTCTAAACCCTGGGCCTAAACCATAAACACTACATCCTAAAACCCTAAACACTAAACCCTAAACCTTAAACCCTAAACCCTAAACCCCAAACTTTAAACCTGAAACCCTAAACCCTAGGCCTAAACCTTAAACCCTAAACCCAAAACCCAAATCCCTAAACCCTAAAACCCAATCCCTAAACCCTAAAACCTACCTCAAACCCTAAACCCTAAAACCTTAAACCCTAAACTTTAAACCTTAAAGCCTAAACCCTAATCCCTAAACCCTAAACCCTAAATCCTAAACCCTAAACACTAAACATAAAACCCTAAACCCAAAACCCTACTCCCAAAACCCTAGGCCTAAACCCTAAACCCAAATTTCTAAACCTATAAACCCAAAACCCTAAACCCTAAACCCTAAACCCCAAAACCTAAAACCTAACTATAAAACCCTAAACCCCAAACTCTAAACCCTAAACCCTAAACCCGAAACCCTAAACCCCAAACACTAAACCCTAAACCCTAAATCCTAATCCTTAAACACTAACCCAAAACCCTAAACCCTAAACCCAAAACACTAGACCCTAAACACTAAACCCTTAACCCCAAACCCTAAACCCCAAATCCTAAACCCAAAACCATAAACACTTAACCCTTAACCCTAGGCCTTAAACCTTAAACCCTAAACCCCAAACCCCAAATCCTAAACCCTAAGTTATAAACCCTTAACCCTAAACCCTAAACCTCGATCCCTAAACCCTAAAACCCTAAACCCCAAAACCTAAACCCCAAACCATAAACCCTAAAACCTAAACTCTAAACCCTAGGCCTAAACCCTAAACCCAAAATCCTAAACCCCTAAACCCTAAACCCTAAATCCTAATCCATAAACACTAAACCCTAAGCTTTAAACCTAAAACCTTAAACCCTAGGCCTAATCCATAAACCCTAAACCCAAAACCCTAACCCTAAACCCTAAAACACAAACCCTAAACCTCATACCCTAACCCTAAAACCCAAAATCCTAAACTCTAAACCCAAAACCCTAAACCTACACCTTAAACCCTTAACTCTAACCCTTAACCCCAAAGCCTTAACCCTAACCCTAAACCCTAAACCCTAAACATAAAACCCTAAACTCTGAACCCTATTCCCAAAACCCTAAGTCTAAACCCTAAACACTAAATTCAAAACCTCTAAACCCAAAACCCTAAACCCTAAACTCCAAACCGTAAAACCTAACTATAAAACCCTAAACCCTAAACCCCAAACCCTAAATCCTAAGCCCCAAACCCTAAACCCTAAACACTACACCCTAAACCCTAAACCCTAAACGCTAAACCCTAACCCTAGACCCTAAACCCTAAACCCCAAACCCTATACACAAAACCTTAAACCCTAAACCATAAACACTAAACCGTAAACCATAAACCCTAATCCCTAAGCCTTAAACCCTAAACCGTAAACCCTACACCCTAAACCCTAGGCCAAAACACTAAATCCTAAATCGTAAACCCCTAAACCCTAAACCCGATACCCTATACCCTAAACCCTAAATACTAAACTCCTAAACCCTAAGCCCTAAATACTAAACTCCTAAACCCTAAACCCTAAATACTAAACCCTAAACACTAAACCTTAAATCCTAGGCCCTAAAGCCTGAAGCCTAAACCCTAAACACTAATCCCTGACCCTAAGTCCTAAACCCTAAACCCTAAACCCTAACCATAAACCCTAAACCCAAAACGATAAACCCTAAACCCCAAACCCTAATCCCTAATCCCTAAACCCGAAACACTCAACCCTAAACCCTAAAAACTAAACCCTAAACCATTAACCCTAAACCATAACCCTAAACCCTAAACCAGAAACAGTAAATTCTACACCCTAGACCCTAGACAATAAACCGTAAACCCTAAATCCTAAGCAATAAACCCTAAACACTAAACCCTAAACCCTAAACCCTAAACCCTAAAAACTAAACACCTAAACCCTAAACACTAAACCCTAAATACTAAACCCCTAAACCCTAAACACTAAACCCAAAACACTAAACGCTAAATACTAAACCCCCAAATACTAAAACCCTGAACCCTGAACCCTAAACCCCAAATACTCAACCCTAAACCTTATACCCTATACCCTAATACTGAAACCTTAAACCCTAAACCCTAAACCCCAAACCCTCAACCCTAAACCCTAAACCGTAAGCCCTAAACCCTAAACCCTAAACAATAAACCTAAAACCCTAAATCTTAAAGCCTAAAGCCTAAACCCTAATCCCTGACCCCAAATCCTAAACCCTAAACCCTAAACCATAAACACTTGACCCTAAACCCCAGGCCCTAAACTTTAAAACCTAAAGCCCAAACCAAAAACCTTTAACACTAAACCCTAAACCCTAAACCCTAAGACCTAAACCCTTAACCCTAGACCCTAAACCTCGAACCCGAAACCCTAAAACCCTAAACCTCAAAAACTAAACCCCAAACCATAAACCCTAAAACCTAAACTCTAAACCCTAGACCTAAACGCTAAACCCAAAATCGTAAACCCCTAAACCATAAACCCTAAACCCTAAACCCTAAACCCAAACCCTAAACCTTAATTCCTAAACCCTAGGCCTAAACCTTAAAGCCTAAATCCAAAACCAAAAACCCTAAACCCTAAACCCTAAAACCAAAACCCTAAACCCAAAACCCTAAACCTCAAACCCTAAACCCTAAAACCCTAAAACCTAAACTCTAAACGAAAAACCCTAAACCCTAAAGCCTAAACCCTAATCCCTAAACCCTAAACCCTAAACCATAAACCCTAAACCCTAAACCCTAAACCCTAATCCCTAAGCCCAAAACCGCAAACCTAAACCCTAATCCCTTAACTCTAACCCTAAACCCAAAAGCTTAAACCCAAATCCCAAAACCGTAAACCCCAACCCAAAACCCTAAACCCGAAACCAAAAACGCTAAACCCTAAACCCTAATCCCTAAGACCTAAACCCGAAATAGTAAACCCTAAACCCTAAACCCTAAATAATTAACCCTAAACCATAACCCTAAACCCTAGACCATAAACCCTAAACCCTAAACCCTAAACCTCGTGCCCTAACCCTAAACCCTAAACCCTAAACCCTAACACGAAACCCTAAACACTAAACTCTAAACCCTAAACCCTAAACCCTAAGCCCAAAACCCAAAACCTTAAATCTTATGCACCAAACCCTAAACCCTAAACTGTAAACCCTAAACCCCAAACCCTAAATACTAAGCACCAAACCCTAAACACTAAACCCTAAACCCTAACTCCTAAACCCTAAACCCTAGGCCTAAACCCTAAACCCAAAACCCTAAATACTAAACCACTAAACCCTAAACCTTCAACCCAAAACCCCAAATACTAAACCCCTAAACCCTAAACCCTATAGCCTAATACTAAAACCCTAAACCCTAAACCCTAAACCCTAAGGCCTAAACCCTAAACCCTAAACACTAAACCTTAAACCCTAAAGCCAAAAGCCTAAACCCTAAACCCTAATCCCTGACCCTAAATCCAAAAACCTAAACCCTAAACCTTAACCCTAAACCCTAACCTCTAAACCCTAAACCTTAACCCTAAACCCTAGACCAAAAACACTAAACCCTAAACCCTTAACCCTTTGCTCTAACTGAAAACCCTAAACACTAAACCCTAAACCCTAAACCCTAACACTAAACCCTAAACCCTAAACACTAAACCCTAAACGCTAAATACAAACCCTAAACACTAAACCCTAATCCCTAAACCCAAAACCTTGATTCCTAACCCTAAACCCTAAACCCTAAACCCCAAACCCAAATCGCTAACCCCAATAACTAACCCTTAAACACTAAACCCAAAACCCCTATACACTAAACCCTAAACCCTAAACCCTAAACCCAAAAACCGAAACCCTAAACCAAAAACCATAGACCCTAAACCCTAAACCCTAAGCCCTGAACCCTAAGCCGTAAACCCTAAACCCTAAACCCTAAACCCCAAGCACTAAAACCTAAACCCTAAACCCTAAACCCTAAACCCTAAACCCAATGCCCTAACCATAAACCCTAAACCTCAGACCCTAAACCCTAAACCCCAAACCCGGCGCCCAAATCCTAAACCCTAAATCCAAAACCCCTAAACCCTAAACCCTAAACCCAAAACCTTAAACCTTAAACCCGAAACCCTAGGCCTAAACCACTCACCCTAAACCGAAAACCCCAAAGCCTACACCCTGAACCTTAAACCCTAAACCCTAAACCCTAAAACCTAAACCCTAAACCTCAAACCCAAAACCATAAAACCCAAAACCGTAAACCCTAAACCTATAAGCCGAAACCCTGAGCCCTAAACCTTTAACTCTAACACTGAACCATTATCCCGAAACCCTAAACCCTAGACCCATACACTAAACCCTTTACCCCAAACCCTAAAGCCTAAACACTAAACCCTAAACCCGAAACCCAAAATCCTAAACCCTAAACCATAAACACTTAACCCTAAACCCTAGGCCCTAAAACCTAAACCCTAAACTCCAAACCATAAACCTTTACCCCTAAACCCTAAACCCTAAACCCCAAACCTTAAGACCAAAACCATTAACCCTAAACCCTAAACCTCGAAACCTAAACCCTAAAACCCTAAACCTCAAAACCTAAACCCCAAACCATAAACCTTAAAACCAAAACTCAAAACCCTACACCTAAACCTTAAACCGTAAATCTTAAACCCCTAAACCCCAAACCCTAAACCCTAAACCCTAAATGCTAAATCCCAAACCCAAGACATTAAACCATAAACCCAAAAACCCCCTACCTAAACCTTAAACCCCAAAACCAAAACCCAAAACCCAAAACCCTAACCCCCAAACCGTAAAGCCTAAAATCTAAACCCTAAACCCTCAACCTTAAACCTCAAACCCTAAACCCTAAAAACCTAAACCCTAAACTCTAAACCCAAAACCCTAAACCTAAACCCCAAACCCTTAACACTAACCCTAAAGCCTAAAATCTAAACCCTAAACCCTCAACCTTAAACCTCAAACCCTAAACCCTAAAAACCTAAACCCTAAACTCTAAACCCAAAACCCTAAACCTAAACCCCAAACCCTTGACACTAACCCTAAACCCCAAACCCTAAACCCTAAACCCTAAACATAAAACCCAAAACCCCAAACCCTAAACCCTAAACCCTAGGCCTAAACCCTAAACCCTAAATTCTAAACCTCTAAACCCAAAACACTAAACCCTAAGCCCTAACTTTAAAATGCTAAACCCTAAACCTTAAACCCTAAACACTAAGCCCCAAACCCTAAACCTTAAACACTAAACCCTACACCTCAAACCTTAAACCCTAATCGTTAACCCTAACCCAAAACCCTAAACCCTAAACCCTAAACCCTAACCCTAGACCCTAAACCATAAACCCCAAAACCTATACACAAAACCCAAAAACCAAAACCCTAAACCCTAAACCTTAAACACTAAGCCCTAAACCCTAAACCCTAAACCATAAAACCTAAACCCTAAACCCTAGGCCAAAACCCTAATCCCTAAATCATAAACCCCTAACCCCTAAACCCTAAACGCTAAACCCCAAACCCTAAAACCTAAACCCTAAACTCTAAGTCCTAAACCATAAACCCTAAACACTAAACCTTAAACCCTATGCCCTAAAGCTTAAAGCCTAAACCCTAAACCCTAAATCCTAAGCTCAAAAGCCTAGGCCTAAACCTTAAACCATAAACTCTATACCCTAAACCCTATACCCTAAACCTTAAACCCTAAACACTAAACCCTAAACCCTAAACCCTAAACCCTAAACCCTAGGCCTAAGCCCTAATCCCAAAATCGTAGAACCCTAAACCCTAAACCCAAAACCCTAAACCCTAGTACTGAAAACCTAAACCCTAAACCCTAAACCCACAACCGTAAACCGTAAACCCTAAACCCTAAACACGAAACCCTAAACCCTAAACCCCAATCCCTAAACCCAAACCCTAAACCCTAAACCCTAAACGCTAAACCCTATCCTTATACCCAAAACCATAAACCCCAAACCCTATACACGAAACCCTAAACCCTAAACCTTAAACCCTAAACAATAAGCCCCAAACACTAAACCATAAACCCTGAGCCTTAAACCCTAAACGCTAAACCCTAAACCCAAAACCATAAACCATAGGCAAAAACCCTAAACCCTAAATCGTAAACCCCTAAACCCTAAACCATATACCCTAAACCTTAAATACTAAACTCCTAAACCCTAAACCCTAAACCTTAAACCCTAAACCCTAAACACTAAACCCTAAACCTTAAACCCTAAACCCTAAACGCTAAACCCTAACCCTAGACCCTAAACCATAAACCCCAAACCCTATACACAAAACCCAAAACCCAAAACCCAAAACCCTAAACACTAAGCCTTAAACCTTAAACCCTAAAACCTAAAACCTAAACTATAAACGCTAGGCCAAATCCCTAATCCCTAAATCGTAAACCCCTAAACCCTAAGCCCTATACCCTAAACCCTAAATACTAAACTCCTAAACCCTAAACCCTAAACCCCAAACCCTAAACCCTAAAGCCAAAACCCAAAGTCCTAAACCCTAAACCCCAAACAATAAACCTTAAACCCTAAACCCTAAACGCTAAACCTTAAACCCTAAAGCCTAAACCCTAATCCTTGACCCAAAATACTAAACCCTAAACTCTAAACCCTAACCTTAAACCCTAAACCAAAAACCCAAAGCACTAAACCGAAATCCCTACGCCCTAAACCCAAAACCCTAAACCCTAAACCCAAAGAACTAAAACCTAAACCCTAAACACAAAACCCAAAGCCCTAACCATCAACCCTATACCCTAAATACCTAAACTCTAAAGACTAAACCCTAAACCCTAGACCCTAAACCCTAAACCCTAAACCTTAAACCCTAAACACTGGGCCAAAACCCTAACCCTAATCCCAAACCCCTAAACTCTAAACCCTGAATCCCAAACCCAAACTCTACACCCTGAACCCTAAATCCTAAACCCCAAACCCTAAAACCTAAACCCTAAACACTAAACCATAAACCTTAAACCCTAAACCCTAAAACCATAAACCCAAAACCTAAAACCCTAAACCCAAAACCCTAAACCTTAAAACCTAAACCCTAAACCCTTAACTCTAACCCAAAATATTAAAACCCTAAACCCTAAACCCTAAACCCTAAAACCTAAACCCTAAACCCTAAACCCCAAACCCTAAACTTTAACCATAAAACCCTAAACACTAAACCCTCAACCCTAAACCCTAGGCCAAAACCGTAAACCCTAAACCCTAAAACAAAAACCCTAAACCCTAAACCCTAAACCTCAAACCCTTAACCCTAAACCCTAAACCTCAAACCCTAAACCCTACACCCCTAAACCCTAAACTCTAAACCCAAAACCCAAAACCTAAACCCTACACCCTTAACTTTAACCCTAAACCCTAAAGCCTAAACCATAATCCGTAAACCCGAAACGCTAAATCCTAAACCTTAAACACTAAACGTAAAACCCTAAACCCTAAACCCTAACCCCAAAACCCTAGGCCTAAACCCTAAACCCTAAATTTTAAACCTCTTAACCCAAAACCCTAAACCCTAAACCCCAAACCCTAAACCTTAAACCCTAAACCCTAAAAAAAAGCCCCAAACCCTAAACCCTAAACCCTAAACCCTAAACCCTAAACCCTAATCCCTAAACCCTAACCCTAAACCCTAAACGCTAAACCCTAACCCTATACCCAAAACAATAAACCCCAAACCCTATACACAAAACCCTAAACCCTAAACAATAAGCCCTAAACACTAAACCATAAACCCTGAGCCTTAAACCCTAAACCCAAAACCCTAAACCCTAAATCGTAAACCCCTAAACCCTAAACCCTCTACCCTAAACCTTAAATACTAAACTCCTAAACCCTAAACCCTAAACCCTAAACCCTAAACCCTAAATACTAAACCCCTAAACCCTAAACCCTAAATACTAAACCCCAAAATCACAAAACCCTAGACCCCAAACCCTAAACCCTAAACCCTAAACCCAAAACCCTAAACCTTAAACCCTAAACACTAAACCTTAAACCCTAAGCCCTAAAGCCTAAAGCCTGAACCCTATACCCTAATCCCGAACCCCAAATCCTAGACCCTAAACCCCAATGCCTAACCCTAAATCCTAAACCCTAAACCCTAAGCCTTAACCCTAAACCCTAAACCATAAACCCAAAACTTTAAACCCTAACCGCTAAGCCCTAAACTCAAAACACTAAACCCTAAACCCTAAACCCTAAACCATTAACCCTAAACCTTCACCCTAAACCCTAAACCCTAAACCATTAACCCTAAAACTTAACCCTAAACCCGAGACTATAAACGCTAAACCCTAAACTAAGCCCTAAACCCTAAACCCTAAACCCTAAACCCTAAACCCTAACACTAAGCCTTAAACACTAAACCCTAAACCCTAAACCCTAAATCCTAAAACCCTAAGCCCTAAACCCTAAACCCCAAACCCTATACACTAAACCCTAAACCCTAAACCTTAAACACTATACACTAAACCCTAAATGCTAAGCCCTAAATCCCAAGCAGTTAACCCCGAACACTAAACCCAAAACCCTAAACCCTAAACCCTAAACCCTTGGCCTAAACCCTAAACCGAAAATCGTAAACCCCTAAACCCTACACACTAAACCCTAAACCCTAAACCCTAAACCCTAAACCCTAAATACGAAACCCCCAAACCCTAAACCCTATGCCCTAACACTGAAACCCTAACCCCTAAGCCCTAAACCCTAAACCCTAAACACTAAAACTTAAACCCTGAAGCCTAAAGCCTAAAGCCTAAACCCTAATCCATGACCCTGAATCCTACACCCTAAACTCCAAAACCCTAACCCAAAACCCTTAACTCTAAACCATAAACCCTAAACCCTAAACCCTAATCCCTAAGCCCAAAACCCGAAACACTAAACCCTAAACCCTAAACCCTGAACACTAAACCCTAAACCCTAAACCCTAAGCACTGAAACCTAAAGCCTAAACCCTAAACCCAAAGCCCAAACCATAAACCAAAAACCTGAAAACCTACACCCTAAAAACAAAACCCTAAACCCTAAACCTTGGGCCTAAACGCTAACCCTAAATCCTAAACCCCTAAACCCTAAATCCTAAACCCCAAACCTTAAACCTTAAACCCTAAACCCTAGGCCTAAACCTTAAACCCCAAACCCTACACCTTGAACCCTATACCCTAAACCCTAAACCCTAAGCCCTATAACCTAGACCCTAAACCCTAAACCCAAACCCTAAAACCCTAAACCCTAAACCCTCAACCCTGAACATAAAGCCCTAAAATCTAAACCCTAAACCCTAAACCCTTATCTCTAACCCTGAACCGTTAACACAAAGCCCAAAACCGTAAACCGATGCACTAAACCCTTCACCCTAAACCCTAAGCCCAAAACACTAGATCCTAAACACTAAACCATAAACCCTAAACCTTAAACCCTAAATCCTAAACTCTAAACCACAAACACTTAACCCTAAACGCTAGGCCCTAAACCCTAAAACCTAAACCCCAAACCCTCAACCGTCAACCCTAAACCCTAAACCCCAAACCCTTAACTCTAACCCTGAACCATTAACCCGAAACCCAAAACCCTAAACCTATACACTAAACCCTTCACCCTAAACCCTAAACCGAAAACATTAGACCCCAAACACTAAACCCTAAACCGTAAACCTTAAACTCCAAATCCTATACCCTAAACCATAAACACTTAACCCTAAACCCTAGGCCCTAAACCCTAAAACCTAAACCCCAAACCCTAAACCGTCAACCCTAAACCCTAAGACATAAACCCTTAACCCTAAACCCTAAACCTCGATCCCTAAACCCTAAAACACTAAACCTCGAAACCTAAACCCCAAACCATAAACCCTAAAACCTAAACTCTAAACCCTGGGCCTAAACCATAAACACTACATCCTAAAACCCTAAACCCTAAACCTTAAACCCTAAACCCTAAACCCCAAGCTTTAAACCTCAAACCCTAAACCCTAGGCCTAAACCTTAAACCCTAAACCCAAAACCCAAATCCCTAAACCCTAAAACCCAATCCCTAAACCCTAAAACCTACCTCAAACCCTAAACCCTAAAACCTTAAACCCTAAACTTTAAACCCTAAAGCCTAAACCCTATTCCCTAAACCCTAAACCCTAAATCCTAAACCCTAAACACTAAACATAAAACCCTAAACCCAAAACCCTACTCCCAAAACCCTAGGCCTAAACCCTAAACCCAAATTTCTAAACCTATAAACCCAAAACCCTAAACCCTAAACCCTAAACCCCAAAACCTAAACCCTAACTATAAAACCCTAAACCCCAAACTCTAAACCCTAAACCCTAAACCCGAAACCCTAGACCCCAAACACTAAACCCTAAACCCTAAACCCTAATCCTTAAACACTAACCCAAAACCCTAAACCCTAAACCCAAAACACTAGACCCTAAACACTAAACCCTTAACCCTAAACCCTAAACCCCAAATCCTAAACCCTAAACCATAAACACTTAACCCTAAACCCTAGGCCTTAAACCTTAAACCCTAAACCCCAAACCCCAAATCCTAAACCCTAAGTCATAAACCCTTAACCCTAACCCCTAAACCTCGATCCCTAAACCCTAAAACCCTAAACCCCAAAACCTAAACCCCAAACCATAAATAACCTAAACTCTAAACCCTAGGCCTAAACCCTAAACCCAAAATCCTAAACCCCTAAACCCTAAACCCTAAACCCTAATCCATAAACACTAAACCCTAAGCTTTAAACCTAAAACCTCAAACCCTAGGCCTAAACCATAAACCCTAAACCTAAAACCCTAACCCTAAACCCTAAAACACAAACCCTAAACCTCATACCCTAACCCTAAAACCCTAAATCCTAAACTCTAAACCCAAAACCCTAAACCTACACCTTAAACCCTTAACTTTAACCCTTAACCCTAACCCTAACCCAAAACCCTAAACCCTAAACCCTAAACACAAAACCCAAAACTCTGAACCCTATTCCCAAAACCCTAGGTCTAAACCCTAAAAACTAAATTCAAAACCTCTAAACCCAAAACCCTAAACCCTAAACTCCAAACCGTAAAACCTAACTATAAAACCCTAAACCCTAAACCCCAAACCCTAAATCCTAAGCCCCAAACCCTAAACCCTAAACACTACACCCTAAACCCTAAACCCTAAACGCTAAACCCTAACCCTAGACCCTAAACCCTAAACCCCAAACCCTATACACAAAACCTTAAACC
Source organism: Malania oleifera (assembly GCF_029873635.1). Classification (NCBI taxonomy): domain Eukaryota; kingdom Viridiplantae; phylum Streptophyta; class Magnoliopsida; order Santalales; family Ximeniaceae; genus Malania; species Malania oleifera. The sequence continues at coordinate 8,215 of NW_026652008.1, read as the reverse complement.
CTAAACCCTAAACACTAAACCGTAAACCATAAACCCTAAACCCTAAGCCCTAAACCCTAAACCGTAAACCCTACACCCCAAACCCTAGGCCAAAACACTAAATCCTAAATCGTAAACCCCTGAACCCTAAACCCGATACCCTATACCCTAAACCCTAAATACTAAACTCCTAAACCCTAAGCCCTAAATACTAAACTCCTAAACCCTAAACCCTAAATACTAAACCACTAAACCCTAAACACTAAACCTTAAATCCTAGGCCCTAAAGCCTGAAGCCTGAACCCTAAACACTAATCCCTGACCCTAAGTCCTAAACCCTAAACCCTAAACCCTAACCATAAACCCTAAACCCAAAACGATAAACCCTAAACCCCAAACCCTAATCCCTAATCCCTAAACCCGAAACACTCAACCCTAAACCCTAAAAACTAAACCCTAAACCATTAACCCTAAACCTTAACCCTAAACCCTAGACCAGAAACAGTAAATTCTAAACCCTAGACCCTAGACCATAAACCCTAAACCCTAAATCCTAAGCAATAAACCCTAAACACTAAACCCTAAACCCTAAACCCTAAACCCTAAAAACTAAACACCTGAACCCTAAACACTAAACCCTAAATACTAAACCCCTAAACCCTAAACCCTAAACCCAAAACACTAAACGCTAAATACTAAACCCCCAAATACTAAAACCCTGAACCCTAAACCCTAAACCCTAAATACTAAACCCCTAAACCTTATACCCTATACCCTAATACTGAAACCTTAAACCCTAAACCCTAAACCCCAAACCCTAAACCCTAAACCCTAAACTGTAAGCCCTAAACCCTAAACCCTAAACAATAAACCTAAAACCCTAAATCTAAAAGCCTAAAGCCTAAACCCTAATCCCTGACCCCAAATCCTAAACCCTAAACCCTAAACCCTAACCTCAAAAGCTAAACCCTAAACCGTAAACCCTAAACCCTAAACCAAAATCCTTAAGCCCTAAACCCGAAACACTAAACCCAAAACCCTAAACCCTAAACCCTAAACCATTAACCATAAACCTTGACCCTAAACCCCAGACCATAAACACTAAACTATAAACCATAAACACTATGCCCTAACCCTAAACTCTAAACCTTAAACCCTAAACCCTAAACACGAAGACTAAACCCCAAACACTAGACCCTAAACCCCAAACCCTAAACCCTAAACCCTAAACACTAAACCCTAAACGCTAAACCCAAACCCTAAATACTAAACCCTAATCCCTAAACCCAAAACCCTAATCCCTAACCGTAAACTCTAAACCCTAAACCCTAAACCCTAATCCCTAACCCTAAACACAAACCCTTCAACACTAATCCCTAAACCCTATACCCTAAACCCTAAACCCTAAACTGTAAACCCTAACACCTTAACCCTAAACACAAATACATAGACCCTAAACCCTAAACCTTAAACCCAAAGCCCTGAACACTAAACCCTAAACACCAAAGCGCAAACCCTAAACCCTAAACACTAAAACCTAAACTATAAAGCCTAAACCCGAAGCCGTAAGCCTAAACCCTAGACCCTAGACCATAAAACCTAAACTCTAAACCCCAGACGCTAAACCCTAAACCCTAAACCTAAAACCCTAAACCCTAAAACCTAAACCTAAAACCCTAAACCCAAAACCCAAAACCCAAAACCCTAAACCATTAACACTAACCCTGAACCATTAACCCGAAACCCTAAACCCTAAACCAATGCACTAAACCCTTCACCCTAAACCCTAAACCCTAAACACTAGATCCTAAACACTAAACAGTAAACCCTAAACCCAAAATCCTAAACCCTAACCCATAAAGACCTGACCCTAAACTCTACGCCCTAAACTCTAAAACTTAGAGCCCAAACCATAAACCTTTAACACTAAACCCTAAACCCTAAACCCTAAACCCTAAGACCCAAACCCTTAACCCTAGACCCTAAACCTCGAACCCGAAACCATAAAACCCTAAACCTCAAAACCTAAACCCCAAACCATAAACCCTAAAACCTAAACTTTAAACCCTAGACCTAAACGCTAAACCCTAAATCCTAAAGCCCTAAACCCTAAACCCTGAAACCTAAATCCTAAACCTTAAACTTTAAACCTTAAACCCTAACCTTACGCCTAAACCTTAAACCCTAAACCCAAAACCCAAAACCCTAAACCCTAAACCCTAAAACCTAAACCCTAAACCCTAAACCCTAAACCTCAAACCCTAAACCCTAAAACCCTAAACCCTAAACTCTAAACCCAAAACCCAAAACCAAAACCCTAAACCCTTAACTCTAACCTTAAACCCTAAAGCTTAAACCCTAATCCCCAAACCCTAAACCCTAAACCATAAACCCTAAACCCTAATCCCTAAGCCCTAAATTGCAAACCTAAACCCTAAACCCTTAACTCTAACCCTAAACCCTAAAGCCTAAACCTAAATCCCTAAACCCTAAACCCTAACCCGAAACCCTAAACCCTAAACCATAAACTTTAAACCCTAAACCCTAATCCCTAAGCCCGAAACACGAAACACTAAACCCTAAACCCTTAACCCTAAATCCTCAACCATTAACCCTAAACCCCATACCATAAACACTAAACCCTAGACCCTAAACCCTAAACCTCCTGCCCTAACCCTAAACCCTAAACCCTAAACCCTAACACGAAACCCTAAACACTAAACCGTAAACCGTAAACCCTAAACCCTAAGCCCTAAACCCTAAACCCCAAACCTTATGCACCAAACCCTAAACCCTTAACCCTAAACACTAAACCCTAAACCCTAAATACTAAGCACTAAACCCTAAACACTAAACCCTAAACCCTAACTCGAAAACCCTAAACCCTAGGCCTAAACCCTAAACCCAAAATCATATATCCCTAAACCCTAAACCCTAAACCCTAAATACTAAACCACTAAACCCTAAACCTTCAACCCAAAACCCCAAATACTAAACCCCTAAACCCTAAACCCTATACCCTAATACTGAAACCCTAAACCCTAAACCCTAAGCTCTAAACCCTAAACCATTAACCCTAAAGCTTAACCCTAAACCCTAGACCATAAACACTAAACCATAAATCCTTAACGCTTTGCCCTAACCTAAAACCCTAAACTCTAAACCCTAAACCCTAAACACTAACACTAAACCCTTAACACTAAACCCTAAACCCTAAACAGTAAGCCCTACGTCCTAAACCCTAAACCCTAAACACTAAACCCTAAACGCTAAACCCCAAACCTAAACACTAAACCCTAATCACTAAACCCAAAACCCTGATCCCTAACCCTAAACCCTAAACCCTAAACCCCAAACCCAAATCCTTAACCCAAATTACTAACCCTTAAACACTAAATCCAAAACCCCAATACACTAAACCCCAAACCCTAACCCCAAAAACCGAAACCCTAAACCAAAAACCATAGACCCTAAACCCTAAACCCTAAGTCTTGAACCCTAAGCCCTAAACCCTAAACGCTAAACCCTAAACCAGAAGCACTAAAACCTAAACCCTAAACCCTAAACCCTAAACACTAAACCCAGGACCTAAATCCGAAACCCTAAATCCTAAACCCCCGAACCCTAAACCCTAGACCCCAAACCTCAAACCTTAAACCTGAAACCCTAGGCCTAAACCAATCACCCTAAACCAAAAACCCCAAAGCCTACACCCTAAACCCTAAACCCTAAACGCTAAACGCTAAAACCTAAAACCTAAACCCCAAACCCTAAACCCTAAACCCTAAACCCTAAACCCTAAAACCCTAAACCCTAAACCCTAAACCCTAAACCTATAAGCCGAAACCCTAAACCCTAAACCCTTAACTCTAACACTGAACCATTAACCCGAAACCCTAAACCCTAGACCTATACACTATACCCTTTACCCCAGACCCTAAACCCTAAACAGTAAACCCTAAACCCGAAACCCAAAATCCTAAACCCCAAACCATAAACACATAACCCTAAACCCTAGTCCCTGAAAATTAAACCCTAAACTCCAACATAAACTGTTAACCCTAAACCCTAAATCCTAAACCGTAAACCATAAGACCTAAACCATTAACCCTAAATCCTAAACCTCGAACGCTAAACGCTAAAACCCTAAACATCAAAACCTAAACCCCAAACCATAAACCTTAAAACCTAAACTCTAAACCCTACACCTAAACCCTAAACCTTAAATTTTAAACCCCTAAACCCTAAACGCTAAATCCCAAACACTAGACATTAAACCTTAAACCCTAAACCCCCGACCTAACCATTAAACCCCAAACCCAAAACCCACAACCCAAAACCCTAAACCCAAAACCCTAAACCTAAACCCGAAACCCTAAACCCTAAACCCTAAACCTCACACCTTAAACACTAAAACCCTAAACCCTAAACTCTAGACCCAAAACCCTAAACCTAAACCCCAAACCCTTAAACTTAACCCTAAACCCTAAACCGTAATCCCTAAACCCTAAACCCTAAATCGTAAACCCTAAACCCTAAACATAAAACCCAAAACCCCAAACCCTAAACCCTAAACCCTACGCCTAAACCCTAAAACCTAAATTCCAAACCTCTAAACCCAAAACCCTAAATACCAAACCTCAAACTCTAAACCCTAACTATAAAACGCTAAACGCTAAACCCTAAACCCTAAACCCTAAACCCTAAGCCTCAAACCCTAAACCTTAAACACTAAACCCTAAACCTTAAACCCTAAACCCTAATCGCTAAACCCTAACCCAAAACCCAAAACCCTATACACAAAACCTTATACCCTATACCCCAAACCCTATACACAAAACCCAAAACCCAAAACCCAAAACCCTAAACACTAAGCCCTAAACCCTAAACCCTAAACCCTAAACCCTAAAACCTAAACCCTAAACCCTAGCCCAAACCCAAATCCCTAAATCGTAAACCCCTAAACCCTAAACCCTATACCCTAAACCCTAAATACTAAACACCTAAACCCTAAACCCTAAACCCTAAACCCCAAACCCTAAACCCTAAACCCTAAACCCTAAGTCCTAAACCCTAAACCCTAAACACTAAACCTTAAACCCTAAGCCCTAAAGCCTAAAGCCTGAACCCTAAACCCTAAATCCTAAGCCCTGAACCCTAGGCCTAAACTTTAAACCGTAAACCCTACACCCTGAACCCTTTACCCTAAAACCTAAACCCTAAACACTAAACCCTAAACCCTAAACCCTAAACCCCAAACCCTAAACCCTAGGCCAAAACCCTAAACCCAAAATCGTAAACCCCTAAACCCTAAACCCTAAACCCTAAACACTAAATACTAAGCCCCTAAACCCTAAACCCTAAACCCTAAACCCCAAACACTAAACCCCTAAACCCTAAACCCTATACCCTAATACTGAAAAACTAAACCCAAAACCCCAAATCCGAAACCCTAAACCGTAAACCCTAAACCCCAAACCCTAAACACTAAACCTTAAACCCTAAAGCCTAAAGCCTAAAGCCTAAACCCCAATCCTTGACCCAAAATCCAAAACCCTAAACTCTAAACCCTAACCCTAAACCCTAAACCCTAAACCATAATCCCTAAACCCAAAGAACTAAAACCTAAACCCTAAACCTAAAATCCAAAGCCCTAACCATAAACCCTAAACCCTAAAACCTAAACCTTAAGGACTAAACCCTAAACCCTAAACACTGGGCCTAAACCCTAACCCTAATCCCAAACCCCTAAACTCTAATCCCTGAACCCCAAACCTTAGACTTTAAACCCTAAACCCTAGGCCTAAACCTTAAACCCAAACTCTTCACCCTGAACCCTAAACCCTAAACCCCACACCCTAACACCTAAACCCAAAACCCTAAACCCTAAACCGTAAACCTTAAACCCTAAACCCTAAAACCCTAAACCCTAAACCCTAAACCATAAACCCTAAACCCTTAACTTTAACCCAAAACCCTAAAACCCCAAACCCTAAACCCTAAACCCTAAACCCTAAACCCTAACAATAAAACCCTAAACACTAAACCCTAAACCCTAAACAATAGGCCAAAACCCTAAACCCTAAACCCTAAAACCAAAACCCTAAACCCTAAGCCCTAAACCTCAAACGCTAAACCTGAAACCCTAAACCTCAAACCGTAAACCCTAAACCCCTAAACCCTAAACTCTAAACCCAAAACCCTAAACCTAAAAGCTAAACCCTTAACTTTAACCCTAAACACTAAAGCCTAAACCCCAATCCCTAAACCCTAAACGCTAAATCGTAAACCCTAAACCCTAAACATAAAACCCTAAATCCCAAACCCTAATCCCTAATCCCTAAACCTGAAACACTCAACCCTAAACCCTAAACACTAAACCCTAAACCATTAACCCTAAGCCCTAGACTAGAAACAGTAAACCCTAGACCCTAGACCCTAAACACCTAAACCCTAAACCCTAAACCCTAAACTGTAAACCCTAACACCTTAACCCTAAACACAAATACATAGACCCTAAACCCTAAACCTTAAACCCAAAGCCCTGAACACTAAACCCTAAACACCAAAGCGCAAACCCTAAACCCTAAACACTAAAACCTAAACTATAAAGCCTAAACCCGAAGCCGTAAGCCTAAACCCTAGACCCTAGACCATAAAACCTAAACTCTAAACCCCAGACGCTAAACCCTAAACCCTAAACCTAAAACCTAAACCCTAAAACCTAAACCTAAAACCCTAAACCCAAAACCCAAAACCCTAAACCCTAAATCATAAACCCTTAACTCTAACCCTGAACCATTAACCCGAAACCCTAAACCCTAAACCCTAAACCTATACAATAAACCCTTCACCCTAAACCCTAAAGCCTAAACACTAGACCCTAAACACTAAACCCTCAACCCTAAACCCAAAATCATAAACCCTAACCCATAAAGACTTGACCATAAACCCTAGGCCCTAAAATCTAAAACCTAAAGCACAAACCATAAACCTTTAACACTAAACCCTAAACCCTAAACCCTAAACCGACCCAAACCCTTAACCCTAGACACTAAACCTCGAACCCGAAAACCCTAAAACCCTAAACCCAAAAACCAAAACCCCAAACCATAAACCCTAAAACCTAAACTTTAAACCCTAGACCTAAATGCTAAACCCTAAATCCTAAAACTTTAAACCTTAAACCCTAAAACCTAAACCCTAAATCCTAAACCTTAAACGTTAAACCTGAAACCCTAAAACCTAAACATTAAACCCTAAACCCAAAACCCAAAACCCTAAACCTAAACCCTAAAACCTAAACCCTAAACCCTAAACCTAAACCTCAAACCCTAAACCCTAAAACCCTAAACCCTAAACAACCCAAAACCCAAAACCAAAACCCTAAACCCTTAACTCTAACCCTAAACCCTAAACCTTAAACCCTAATCCCAAACCCTAAAACCCTAAACCATAAACCCTAAACCCTAATCCCTAAGCCCTAAATTGCAAACCTAAACCCTAAACCCTTAACTCTAACCCTAAACCCTAAACCCTAAACCTAAATCCTAAACCCTAAACCCTAACCCGAAACCCTATACCCTAAACCAAAACTTTAAACCCTAAACCCTAAACCCTAAGCCCGAAAACACTAAACCCTAAACCCTAAACCCTAAACCCTAAACCCTAAACCCTAACCCTAAACCTAAAACCCTAAACACTAAACCCTAAACCCTAAACCCTAAACCCAATGCCCTAACCCTAAACCCTAAACCCTAAACCCTACACACTAAACCCTAAACACTAAACCTAAACCCAAAACCCTAAAGCCTACCCTAAAAACCCTAAACCCCAAACCTTATGCACCCCAACCCTAAACCCTTACCCTAACACTAAACCCAAACCCTAAGACTAACACTAAACGCCCTACCACTAAACCCTAACCCTAACTCGAAAACCTAACCCTAGCCCTCAAACCCTACCCCAAAATCATATATCCCTAAGACCCAAACCCTAACCCTAAATACTAATGCACTCAACCCTAACCTAAACTTCACCCAAAACCAAACCCCAATAACCTAAACCCCTAACCCCTAAACCCTATACCCTATACTGACCCTAACCCTTAACCTAAGTCTAAACCCTAACCCATTAAACCCTAAAGCTTAACCTAAACCCTAGACCATAAACACTAACCATAAACCCTTAAACGCTTTGCCCTAACCTAAACCTAAAAAACTCTAAACCCTAAACA
>NW_026652007.1:20000-45164 GCF_029873635.1 Malania oleifera | reverse complement strand
TGTTTACGGTTTGGGTTTTGGGTTTGGGGTTTCCGGTTTTTGGTTTCCGGGTTTCCGGTTTGGGGTTTCCGCTTTACGGGTTTAGTTTAAGTTTAGGGGTTCGGGTTTAGGGTTTTGGGTTTAGGTCGGCGGGGTTATGAGGTTTAGGTTTAGGGTTTTAGTTTTTAAGGGTTTAAGCACATATGGGTTTAGGGTTTCGGTTTTAGGTTTAGGTTTATAGGGTTTTAGGTTTATGGTTTTGGCCTTGGGTTTAGGGGTTCGAGGGTTTTACGGGTTTAGGGCTTGTTTATGTTGGGAGTTTAGTACTTTAGTGTTTATTGGTTTGGTGTTTCGGGTTTGGTGTTATGGTTTGGGTTTTCTGTTTCGGGTTTCGGGTTTATGTGTTAGGGGTTTCGGGTTCCGGTTTTTGGTTTTCGGGTTTCGGGGTTTACGGCCTTACGTTTTACGGTTTATGGTTTCTGTTTTAGGGTTTAGGGTTTAGTGTTAAGGTTTTGGGTTTATGGTTTAGGGTTTGGTCTTAACGTTTAGGGTTTATGCTTTAGGGTTCAGGGTATAAGGCATTGGGTTTAGGGTTAGAGATTAGTGTTTAGGGTTTGCGGTTTAGGGTTTAGGGTTTAGTGTTGGTGTTTATTGTTTAAGGTTTAAGGTTTAGGGTGTACGGTTTAAGGTTTAGGGTTTTGGGTTTAGGGTTAAGGGTTTTGTCTTTTGGGTTTAGGGGTTAGGGCTTAGGGTTTAGCGTTGAGGGTTTAGGGTTTAGGGTTTAGGGTTTAGGGTTTAGGGTTTAGGGTTTAGGGTTTAGTGTTTAGCGTTTAGGCTTAGGGTTTTGGGTTTTGGCTTTAGGGTTTACGGTTTAGGGTTTAGGGTTTAGGTTTTAGGTTTTAGCGTTTAGGGTTTAGGGTTTAGGGTTTAGGGTTTAGGGTCTAGGGTTAGGGTTTGCGGTTTAGCATTTAGGGTTTTGGGTTTAGGGTTTAGGGTTAAGGGTTTAGGGTTTAGGGTTTAGGGTTCAGGGGGTAGGGTTAGGGTTTAGGGTTTTGGGTTTAGGGTTTAGGGTTTACGATTTAGGGTTTAGGGTTTTGGCTTTAGTGTTAAGGGTGTAGGGTTTAGGGTTTAGGGTTTAGGGTTTATGTTTAGGGTTTAGGGTTTAGGGTCTAAGGTTTTGGGTTTAGGGTTTAGGGTTTAGGGTTTAGGGTTTAGGGTTGGGGGTTTCGGGTTTAGTGTTTAAGGTTTAGAATTTAGTGCCTGGGGTTTAGGGTTTAGGGTTTAAGGTCTAGGGTTTAGGTTTCAGGGTTTAGGTTTAGGGTTTAGGGTTTAGTGTTTAGGGTTTAGGATTTAGTGCTTAGTGTTTTGGGTTTAGGGTTTAGGGTTTAGTGTTTAGGCTTTAGGATTTAGGTCTTAGGGTTTTGGGTTTAGGGTTCAGGTTTGAGGGGATTAGGATTTGTGGTTTAGGGTTTAGGGTTTTGTAATTCGGGTTCATGGGTTAAGGATTTTGGGAATAGGATTTTGGGTTTAGGATTTAGGGTAATGGCTAACGGTTTAAGGTTTAGAATTAGGGTTTACAGTTTAGGGTGTGGGGATTAGGGTTTGGGTTTAAGGTTTAGGGTTTAGGGTTTAGGGTTTAGTGTATAGGGTTTAGGGTTTAGGATTTAGGTTTTATGCTTTGGGTTTAAGGTTTAGGGTTTAGTGATTAGGGTTTAGTGTTTTGGGTTTAGCGTAAGGGTTTTGGGTCTAGGGTTTAGGGTTTAGGGTTCAGGGTTTAGGGTTTTGGGTTTACGGTTTATGGGTTTAGTGCTAAGGGTTTAGGGTTTAAGGTTAGTGGGGTTAGGTTTTTGGGGTTCCTGGGTTTAGGGTCAGGGCTTCGGGGTTTTCAGGGTTTTAGGGTTTCGGGTTTCAGGTTCAGGGTTTAGGGTTTAGGGTTTAGAGGGTTTAGGGTTTTAGGGTTTAGGGTTTAGGGTTTAGGGTTCTACTGAGGTTTAGGGTTTAAGGGTTTAGGAGTTTTAGGGTTTCAAGGGTTTAGGGTATTTATGTGTTTATAGGTTTACGGATTTAGGGTTTAGGGTTTAGGCCAAGGGTGTAGGGTTAAGGGTTTGGCTCTAGGGTTAGGGTTAAGGGTTTAGGTTTAGGGTTTAGGGTTTAATGGTTTACGTTTTAGGTTTTGGTTTGGGGGTTTCGGGTTTAAGGTTTAGGGTTAGTGTTTCAGGCCTAGGGTTTAGGGTTAAGGGTTTTTTGTCAGGGTTTAGGATTTAGGGTTTAGGTTTAAGGGTTTACGACTTAGGGTATAGGCTTTCGTGTTTAGGGTTTAGGGGTTAGGGTTTAGCGTTTAGGGTTTAGTGTTTTGGTTTTTGGGTTTTGGGTTTAGGGTTTAGGGTTTTAGGTTTTGGGTTTGGTGTTTAGGGTGTAAGGTTTAGGGTTTAGGGCTAGGGACTCGGGTTTTGTATTTTGGGCTTAATGTTTAGGGGTTTGGATTTAGTGTTTAGGGTCTAGGGTTTAGGGTTTTGGGGGTTTAGGGTTTAGGGTTTTGGGGGGTTTAGTGTTTAGGTTTCGGGTTTAGGGTTTTGGTTTAGGGTTTAGGGTTTCCTGTTTAGGGATTTCGGTTTAGGGTTTAGGATTTAGGGTTTAGGGTTAAGGGTTTAGTGTTTAGGGTCTAGGGGTTAGGGTTTTGGGTTTAGGGTTTTGGTTTTAGATTTTAGGGCTTTGGATTAGGGTTTAAGGTTTAGGGTTTAGGGTTTAGGGTTTAGGGTTTAGTGTTTAGAGTTTAGTGTTTAGTTCTTAGGGTTTAGGGTTTATTGTTTGGGGTTTAGTGTTTAAGGGTTAGTTTTTAGGGTTTAGGGTTTAGTATTAGGGTTTAGGGTTTAGGGTGTAGGGTGTAGGGTTAGGGTTTAGGGTCCACGGTTTAGGGTTTAGGGTTTAGGGTTTACGGTTTAGGGTTTAGGGTTAAAAGTTTAGGGTTTTGGGTTTAGGGCTTAGGGTTTATGGTTTAAGCTTAGGGTTTAGGGTTTAGGGTTTAGGGTTTAGGGTTTTGTGTTTGGGGTCTAGTGTTTATGGTTTAGGTTTAGGGTTTTGGGTTTTGTGTTTAGGGTTTAGGGTTTAGGTTTAGGGTTTAGGTTTTAGGTTTAGCGTTTTGGGTTAAGGGTTTAGGTTTTAGGGTTTAGCGTCTAGGGTTTAGGGTTTAGGGTTTTGGGTTTTGGGTTTTGGGTTTAGGGGTTAGGCTTTGGGTTTAGGGTGTAGGGTTTAGGGTTTAGGGTTTTGGGTTTAGGGTTTACGATTTTGGGTGAGGGATTAGGGTTTACACTCTAGGGTTTAATTTTTATGGTTTGGGGTTTAGGGCTTAGGGTTTAGGGTTTAGGGTTAAGGGTTTAGGATTTTGGGTTTACGGTTTACGGTTTAGGGTTTTAGCGCTTAGGGTTAAGGGTTTAGGGTTTAGGTTTTAGGGCTTAGCGCCTAGGGTTTAGGGTATAGGGTTTTGGGTTTTGGGTTTAACGTTTTGTGTTTACGCTTAGGGTTCAGGGTTTAGGGTTTAGGGTTCAGGGTTTTAGGCCTATGGTTTAGGATTTAAGGTTTAGAGTTTAGGTTTTAGGGTTCGCGATTTGGGTTTAGGGTTTAGGGTTTAGGGTTTAAGGTTTTGGGTTAGGGATTTGGGTTTAGGGTATAGGGTTTAGTGTTTATGGCCTAGGGTTTAGGGCTTAGGGTTTAGGGTTTAAGGTTACAGGTTTAGGGTTTTGGGGTTTAGGGTTTAGGTTTTAGGGTTTAGTGTTTAGGGTTTAGGATTTGGGGTTTTGGCTTAGGGTTTAGGGTTTAGGGTTTAGGGTTTTGTGTCTAAGGCCTTAGGTTTTGGGCTTAGGGTTTAGGTTTTGGGGTTTAGTATTTAGGGTTTTGGGTTAAGGGTTTAGGGTTTGGGGTTTATGGTTTGGGTTTTGTGTTTAGGGTTTGGGGTTTAGGGTTTATGAGTGAAGGTTTAGGGTATGAGTTGTCTGGTTCGGGGTCGGGTTTCTTGGCTTCACGGTTTCACGATTTATAGGGTTTAGTGTTTAGGGTTTAGGGTTTAGTAGGTATGTTACGGTTTTGGGTTTCGGATTTCGGGGTTTAGGGTGTCGGGCTTTAAGGGTTTCGTTTCTTCGGGTTCCGTTTTTTTCAGGGTTTAGGATTTTGGGATTTGGGTAGGGTTTTGGGTTAAAAGTTTAGGGTTTTGGGTTTAGGGCTTAGGTTTTATGGTTTAAGCATAGGGTTTAGGGTTTAGGGTTGGGGGTTTTTTGTTTAGCGTTTAGGTTTTAGGGTCTAGCGTTTAGGGTTTAGGGTTTAGGGTTTAGGGTTTATGGTTTTAGGGTTTAAGGTGTTTATGGTTTATGTTTTTTGGTTTTAGGGGTTAGGGTTTTGGGTTTAGGCTTTAGGGTTTAGTGGTTAGGGTTTAGGGTTTAGGTTTTAGGTTTTAGCGTTAAGGGTTGAGGGTTTAGGTTTTAGGCTTTAGCGTCTAGGGTTTAGGGTTTAGGGTTTCGGGGTTTGGGTTTTGGGTTTAGGGTTTAGTGTTTAGGGTTTAGGGTTTAGGGTTTTGGGTTTAGGGTTTTGGGTTTAGTGTTTAGTGTTTAGGGTTTTGGGCTTAGGGTTTATGGTGTAGGGTTTAGGGTTTAGGGTTTAGGGTTTTTGGTTTTCGGTTTAGGGTTTAGGGTTTTGGGTTAGGGATTAGGGTTTAGGTTATAGGGTTTAATGTTTATGGTTTAGGGTTTAGGGCTTAGGGTTTAGGATTAAGGGTTTAGGGTTTTGGGTTTACGGTTTACGGTTTTGGGTTTTAGCGCTTAGGGTTTGGGGTTTAGGGTTTAGGTTTTAGGGTTTACCGTCTAGGGTTTAGGGTTTACCGTCTAGGGTTTAGGGTATAGGGTTAAGGGTTTTGCATTTAACGATTAGGGTTTACGCTTAGGGTTTAGGGTTTAGGGTTTAGGGTTTAGGGTTTAAGGTTTAGGAGTTAGGGTTTTGGGCTTAAGGTTTAGGGTCTACGGTTTAGGGTTTAAGGTTTAGGGTTTAGGTTTTAGGGTTCGGGATTAGGGTTTAGGGTTTAAGGTTTTGAGTTAGGGATTAGGGTTTAGGGTATAGGATTTAGTGTTAATTGTCTCGGGTTTAGGGCTTATGGTTTAGGGTTTAGGGTTTAGGGTTAAGGGTTTAGGGTTTGGGTTTAGGGTTTTGGGGTTTAGGGTTTAGGTTTTAGGGTTTAGTGTTTAGGGATTAGGGTTTGGGGTTTAGGCTTAGGGTTTAGGGTTTAGGGTTTAGGGTTTTGTGTCTAAGGCCTAGTGTTTAGGGCTTAGGGTTTTGGGTTCGGGGTTTAGTATTTTGGGTTTAGGGTTAAGTGTTTAGGGTTGGGGGTTTATGGTTTGGGTTTTGTGTTTAGGGTTTAGGGTTTAGGGTTTAGGGTTTAGGGTTTATGAGTTAAGGTTTAGGGTATGAGTTTATGGTTTAGGGGGTAGGGTTTACGGCTTAAGGTTTACGGTTTAGGGTTTAGGGTTTAGGGTTTAGGGTTTAGGGTTTAGGGTGTAGGGTGTAGGGTTAGTGTTTAGGGTTTACGGTTTAGGGTTTAGGGTTTAGTTTTTAGGGTTAAGGGTTTAGGGTTGAGGGTTTTGGGATTAGGGTGTAGGGTTAGGGTTTAGGGTTTAGGGTTTAGGGTTTAGGGTTAAAAGTTTAGGGTTTTGGGTTTAGGGCTTAGGGTTTATGGTTTAAGCTTAGGGTTTAGGGTTTACGGTTTAGGGTTTAGGATTTACGGTTGGGGTTTTGGGTTTTGTGTTTAGGTTTTAGGGTCTAGCATTTAGGGTTTAGGGTTTAGGGTTTTGGGTTTTGGGTTTAGGGTATAGTGTTTAGGGTTTAGGTTTAGTGTTTAGGGTTTTGGGTTTAGGCTTTAGGCTTTAGGGTTTATGGTTTAGGGTTTAGGGTTTAGGTTTTAGGTTTTAGCGGTAGGGGTTGACGGTTTAGGTTTTAGGCTTTAGCGTCTAGGGTTTAGGGTTTAGGGTTTAGGGTTTAGGGTTTAGGGTTAGTGTTTTGGGTTTAGGGTTTAGTGTTTAGGGTTTAGGGTTTTGGGCTTAGGGTTTATGGTGTAGGATTTAGGGTTTAGGGTTTAGGGTTTTTGGTTTTCGGTTTAGGGTTTAGGGTTTTGGGTTAGGGATTAGGGTTTAGGGTATAGGGTTTAATGTTTATGGTTTAGGGTTTAGGGCTTAGGGTTTAGGGTTTAGGGTTTAGGGTTAAGGGTTTAGGGTTTTGGGTTTACGGTTTAGGGTTTAGGGTTTTAGCGCTTAGGGTTAAGGGTTTAGGGTTTAGGGTTTAGGGTTTAGTGTTTAGGTTTTAGGGTTTAGCGTTTAGGGTTTAGGGTATAGGGTTTAGGGTTTTGGGTTTGATGTTTAGGGTTTACTCTTAGGGTTTAGGGTTTTGGGTTTTGGGCTTAGGGTTTAGTGTCTACGATTTAGGGTTTAAGGTTTAGGGTTTTTGGTTTAGGGTTTAGGGTTTAAGGTTTTCGGTTAGGGATTAGGGTTTAAGGTATAGGGTTTAGTGTTTATGGTCTTGGGTTTAGGGCTTAGGGTTTAGGGTTTTGGGTTAAGGGTTTAGGGTTTGGGTTTAGGGTTTTGGGGTTTTAGGGTTTAGTGTTTAGGGTTTAGGGTTTGGGGTTTTGGCTTAGGTTTTAGGGTTTAGGGTTTAGGGTTTTGTGTCTAGGGCCTAGTGTTTAGGGCTTCTTAGGGTTTAGGTTTTCGGGTTTAGTATTTAGGGTTTAGGGTTAAGGGTTTAGGGTTTAGGGTTTATGGTTTGGGTTTTGTGTTTAGGGTTTAGGGTTTAGGGTTTAGGGTTTATGACTTAAGGTTTAGGGTATGAGTTTATGGTTTAGGGTTTAGGGTTTAGGGTTTAGGGTTTAGGGTTTAGGGTTTAGGGTTTAGGGTTTAGGGTTTAAGGTTTAGGGTTAGGGTCTCGGGTTTAGGGTTTAGGGTTTAGGGTTTATGGTTTAGGGGTAAGGGTTTAGGGTTTAGGCTTTACGCTTTAGGGTTTAGGTTTTAGAGTTTAGGGTTAAGGTTTTGGGTTTAGGGTTTAGGGTTTAGGGTTTATGGTTTAGAGGGTTTAGGGTTTGGGGTTAGCATTTAGGTTTTTGGGTTTACGGTTTAGGGTTTAGAGTTTATTGTTTAGGGTTTAGGGTTTAGGGTATAGTGTTTAAAGTCTATGGTTTAGGGTTTAGGGTTTAGGTTTAGGGTTTAGGGTTTAGAGATTGGGGTTTAGGTTTTTGGGTTTAGGGTTATGAGTTTAGGGTTTAGGGTTAGGGATTAGGGCTTAGTGTTTAGGGTTTAGGGTATAGGGTTTAGTGTTATGGTTTAGGGGTTTGGGCTTACGGTTTAGTGTTTAGGGTTTAGGGTTTAGGGTTTAGGGTTAAAGGTTTAGGGTTTAGGGTTTGGGATTTAGGGTTCAGGGTTTTGGGTTTTGGGTTAGGGTCTCTAGTTTAGGGTTTAGGGTTTAGGGTTTAGGGTTTAGGGTTTAGGGTTTAGGGTTTAGGTTTTAGGGTTTGGGGTTACGGTTTAGGGTTTAGTGTTTAGGGTTTATGGTTTAGGGTTTACGGTTTTGGGTTTTGGGTTTGGGGTTTAGGGTTTATGGTTTACGGTTTAGGGTTTAGGGTTTAAGCTTAGGGTTTAGGGTTTAGGGTTTAGGGGTTAGGGTTAGGGTTTAGGGTTTAGGGTTTGGGTTTGAGGGTTTAGGGTTTAGGGTTTAGGTTTTAGGGTTTAGCCTTTAGGGTTTAGGGTTTAGGTTTTAGGGTTTAGGGTTTAGGGTTTAGTGTTTAGGGTTTAGTGTTTAGTGTTTAGGGTTTAGGGTTTAGGCTGTAGGGTTAGGGTTTAGGCTTTAGGCTTTAGGCTTTAGGCTTTAGGCTTTAAGGTTTAGGGATTACGGTTTTGGGTTTAGGCTTTTGGGTTTTGGGATAAGGGTTTAGGGTTTAGGGTTTAGGGTTTAAGCTTAGGGTTTAGGGTTTAGGGTTTAGGGTTGAGGGTTTTGGGTTTAGGGTTTAGGTTCTAGGGTTTAGCATTTAAAGTTTAGGGTTTAGGGTTTAGGTTTTAGATTTTAGCGTTTAGGGTTTAGGGTTTAGGTTGTAGTTTTAGGGTTTAGGTTTTAGGTTTTAGGGTTTAGCATTTAGGGTTTAGTGCTTAGGGTTTGTGGTTTAGGGTTTAGGGTTTAGGGTTTAGGGTTTAGGGTTTAGGGTTTAGGGTTTAGGGTTAGGGTTTCATGTTTAGGGTTTAGGGTTTAGGGTTTAGGGTTTAGGGTTTATGGTTTAGGGTTTTGGGTTTAGGGTTTAGGGTTTAGTGTTTAGGGTTTAGGGTTTAGGGTGTAGGGTTAGGGTTTAGGGTTTAGGGTTTAATGTTTAGGGTTTAGGGTTTAGGGTTTTGGGTTTACGGTTTAGGGTATAGGGTTTTGGGTTTTGGGTTAATGGTTTTGGGTTTGGGGTTTAGGGTTTAGGGTTTAGGGTTTAAGCTTAGGGTTTAGGGTTTAGGGTTTAAGGTTAGGGTTTAGGGTTTAGGGTTTAGGGTTGAGGGTTTTGGGCTTAGGGTTTAGGTTTTAGGTTTTAGCGTTTTGGGTTTAGGGTTTAGTGTTTAGGGTTTAGGGTTAGGGTTTTGGGTTTTGGGTTTTGGGTTTAGGGTTTAGGGTTTAGGGTTTAGGTTTTAGGTTTTAGTGTTTAGGGTTTAGGGTTTAGGTTTTAGGGTTTAGCGTCTAGGGGTTAGGGTTTAGGGTTTAGGCTTAGTGTTTAGGGTTTAGGGTTTAGGGTTTAGGGTTTGGTGTTTTAGGTTTAGGGTTTTGGGCTTAGGGTTTAGGGTCTAGGGTTTAGGGTTTAGGGTTTAGGGTTTAGGGTTTAGGGTTTAGGGTTTAGGTTTTAGGGTTGGGGTTTAGGGTTTAGGGTTTAGGGTTTTCGGTTTTGGGTTTTGGGTTAGGGATTAGGGTTTAGGGTATAGGGTTTAGTGTTTACGGTTTAGGGTTTAGGGCTTAGGGTTTAGGGTTTATGGTTTTATGTTTAGAACTTAGGGTTTAGGGCTTAGAGTTTAGGGTTTGGGCTTTAGTATTAAGGGTTTGGGGTTTTGGGTTTACGATTTTGGTTTTGGGTTTTGGGTTTAGGGTTTTGGACTTAGGATTTAGTGTTTTTTGTATAGGGTTTAGGGTTTGGGGTTTATGGTTTAGGTTTTAAGGTTTAGGGTTTAGGGGTTTGGGGTTTAGGGTTTAGGGTTTAGGGTTTAGGGTTTAGGGTTTAGGGTTTAGTTTTTATGGTTTAGGGTTTAGGGGTTTAGGATTTAGGGTTTAGGGTTTACGATTTAGAGTTTAGGGTTTATGGTTTAGGGTTTAGGGTTAATGGTTTACGGTTTAGGGTTTGGGGTTTAGGGTTTAGGGTTTAGACTTTAGGGTTAGGGTCTTGGTGTTAGGGTTTTGGGTTTAGCGTTTTGGGGTTAGGGTTTAAGGTTTGGGGTTTAGGGTTTGGGGTTTAGGTTTTAGGGTTTAGGGTTTAGGGTTTAGGGTTTAGGGTTTAGGGTTCTGGCTTAAGGTTTAGGGTTTAGGGTTTAGGGTTTTGTGTTTAGGGCTTAGGGTTTAGGGCTTAGGGCTTAGGGTTTAGGGTTTAGTATTTAGGGTTTAGGGTTTAGGGTTTTGGGTTTTGGGTTTACGATTTAGGGTTTAGGGTTTTGTGTATAGTGTTTAGGGTTTATGGTTTAGGGTTTTGGGTATGAGTATATGGTTAGGGGTTTAGGGTTTAGGGTTTAGGGCTTAGTGTTTAGGGTTTAGGGTTTTGTGTCTAAGGCCTATTGTTTAGGGTATGAGTTTATGGTTTAGGGTTTAGGGTTTAGGGTTTACGGGTTAGGGTTTAGGGTTTAGGGTTTAGTGTTTAGGGTTTAGGGTTTAAGGCTTTAGGATTTAGTGTTTAGGGTTTACAGGTTAGGTTTTAGGGTTTAGGGTTTAGGGTTTAGGGTTGATGGTTAAAGGCTTAGAGTTTAGGGTTTGAGGTTTAAGGTTCACGGTTAGGGTCTCGGGTTTAGGCTTTAGGGTTTAGGGTTTATGGTTTAGGGGTATGGGTTTAGGGTTTAGGGTTTAGGGTTTAGGGCTTAGGCTTTAGGGTTTAGGTTTTAGGGTTTAGGGTTAGAGTTTCGGGTTTATGGTTTAGGGTTTAGGGTTTAAGGTTTAGGGTTAGGGTCTCGGGTTTAGGGTTTAGGGTTTATGGTTTAGGGTTAAGGGTTTAGGGTTTAGGTCTTAGGCTTTACGGTTTAGGTTTCAGGGTTTAGGGTTTAGGGTTTAGGGTTTAGGGGGTTTAGGGTTTAGGATTTAGGGTTTAGGGCTTAGGGTTTAGGGTGTAGGGTTTAAGGTCTAGGGTTTAGGGCCAAGGGTTTTGGTTTAGGGTTTTGGGCTTAGGGTTTATGGTCTACGGTTTAGGGTTTAAGGTTTAGGGTTTAGTTTTTAGGGTTGGGGATTAGGGTTTAGGGTTTAGGGTTTAGGGTTTAAGGTTTTGGGTTAGGGATTATGGTTTTGGGTTTAGGGCTTAGGGTTTAGGGTTTAGGGTTAAGGGTTTAGGGTTTTGGTTTAGGGTTTTGGGGTTTAGGGTTTAGGTTTTAGGGTTTAATGTTTAGGGTTTAGGGTTTGGGGTTTAGGCTTAGGGTTTAGGGTTTAGGGTTTTGTGTCTAGGGCCTAGTGTTTAGGGCTTAGGGTTTAGGTTTTCGGGTTTAGTATTTAGGGTTTAGGGTTTAGGGTTTATGGTTTGGGTATTACGTTTAGGATTTAAGGTTTATGACTTAAGGTTTAGGGTATGAGTTTATGGTTTAGGGTTTAGGGTTTACAGCTTAGGGTTTTGGATTTAGGATTTAGTTTTTAGGGTTTACGATTTAAGGGTTTAGGATTTAGGGTTTAGGGTTTATGATTTAGGTTTTAGGGTTTAAGGTCTCGGGTTTAGGGTTTAGGGTTTATGGTTTGGGGGTAAGGGTTTAGTGTTCAGGGCATAGGCTTTACGGTTTAGGTCTTAGGGTTGAGGGTTAGGGTTTAGGTTTAGGGTTTAGGGTTTATGGGGTTTAGGGTTTAGGGTTTAGGGTTTAGGGTTTTGGGCTTAGGGTTTAGGGTATAGGGTTTAAAGTCTCGGGTTTAGGTTTAGGGTTTAGGGTTTTGGGTTTGGGCTTTAGGTTTTAGGGTTTAGGGTGATGAGTTTAGGGTTTAGGGTTAGGGATTAGGGCTTAGTGTTTAGGGTTTAGGGTATAGGGTTTAGTGTTATGGTTTAGAGGTTTGGGCTTATGGTTTAGGGTTTAGGGTTTAGGGTATAGGGTTTAGGGTTAAAGGTTTAGGGTTTTGGGTTTTGGGTTTTGGGTCTCTAGTTTAGGGTTTAGGGTTTAGGGTTTA
The DNA here is from genome assembly GCF_029873635.1 of Malania oleifera. NCBI lineage: Eukaryota > Viridiplantae > Streptophyta > Magnoliopsida > Santalales > Ximeniaceae > Malania > Malania oleifera. The sequence goes on along the minus strand of NW_026652007.1, from coordinate 33,809 downwards.
GGGTTTAGGGTTTAGGTTTTAGGGTTTAGTGTTACGACTTAGGCTTTAGGTTTTTGGGTTTAGGGTTTAGGGTTTAGGGTTTAGGTGTTAGGGTTAGGGTTTAAGGTTTAGGGTTTAGGGTTGATGGTTTAGGGTTTAGGGTTTAGGGTTTAGGTTTTCGGGTTTAGCCTTTAGGGTTTAGAGTTCAGGGTTCATGGTTTAGGGTTTAGTGTTTAGGGTTTAGTGTTTAGTGTTCAGGGTTTAGGGTTTAGGCTGTAGGTTTAGGGTTTAGGCTTTAGACTTTAGGGTTTAGGGATTACGGTTTAGCGTTTAGGGTTAGGGGTGTAGGGTTTAGGGTTTAGGGTTTAGGGTTTAAGCTTAGGGTTTAGGGTTTAGGGTTTTGGGTTTAGGGTTTAGGTTGTAGGGTTTAACGTTTAAAGTTTAGTTTGTAGGGTTTAGGGTTTAGGATGTACGGTTAGGGTTTGGGGTTCGTGGTTTAGGGTTTAGCGTTTAGGATTTAGAGTTTAGGGTTTATGGTTTAGGGTTTAGGGTTTAGGGTTTAGGGTTTAAGGTTTAGGGTTTAGTGTTAGGGTTTCGTTTTTAGGGTTTAGGGTTTAGGGTTTAGGGTTTAGGGGTTAGAGTTTGAGGTTTAGGGTTTAGGGTTTGGGGTTTAGGGTTTAGGGTTTAGGGTTTAGGGTGTAGAGTTAGGGTTTAGGGTTTAGGATTTAATGTTTAGGGTTTAGGGTTTAGGGTTTAGGGATTTGGGTTTACGGTTTAGGGTTTAGGGTTTTGGGTTTAGGGTTAATGGTTTTGGGTTTAGGGTTTAGGGTTTAAGCTTAGGGTTTAAGGTTTAGGGTTTAGGTTTAGGGTTTAAGGTTTAGGGTTTAGGGTTGAGGGTTTTGGGCTTAGGGTTTAGGTTTTGGGATTTGGCGTTTAGGGTTTAGGTTTAGGGTTTAGGGTTTTGGGTTTAGGGTTTTGGGTTTAGTGTTTATGGTTTAGGCTTAGGATGTAGGGTTTTGGGTTTGGGGTTTCGGGTTTAGGGTTTAGGGTTTAGGGTTTGGGTTTTAGGTTCTAGTGTTTAGGGTTTAAGGTTTGGGTTTTAGGGTTTAGCGTCTAGGGGTTAGGGTTTAGGGTTTAGGGTTTAGGGTTTAGGCTTAGTGTTTACGGTTTTGGGTTCAGGGTTTCGTGTTTGGTGTTTTGGGTTTAGGGTTTTGGGCTTAGGGTTTAGGGTCTAGGGTTTAGGGATTAGGGTTTAGGGTTCAGGGTTTAGGGGTTAGTGTTTAGGTTTTAGGGTTGGGGTTTAAGGTTTTATGTTTAGGGCTTAGGGTTTTGGGTTAGGGATTAGAGTTTAGGGTATAGGGTTTAGTGTTTATAGTTTAGGGTTTAGGCCTTAGGGTTTCGGGTTTAGGGTTTAGGGTTTTATGTTTTGGTGTTATGGTTTAGGGGCTTAGTGTTTAGGGTTTGGGGTTAAAGGTTTAGGGTTTAGGGTTTTTGTTTTGGGTTTTCGGTTTAGGGTTTAGGACTTAGGGTTTAGTGTTTTGTGTATAGGGTTTAGGATTTATTGTTTAGGGTTTTGGGTATGAACTTATGGTTTAGGGTTTAGGGTTTCGGGTTTAGGGTTTAGGGTTTAGGGTTTAAGGTTTCGTGTTTAGGGGTTTAGTATTTAGGGTTTAGGGTTTACGGTTTAGAGTTTAGGGTTTAGGGTTTAGGGTTTAGGGTTAATGGTTTCGGGTTTACGGTTTGGGGTTTAGTGTTTAGGCTTTCGGCTTTAGGGTTAGGGTCTCGGGGCTAGGGTTCAGGGTTTAGAGTTTGGGAGTTAGGGTTTAAGGTTTGGGGTTTAGGTTTAACGCTTTAGGGGTAGGGTTTAGGGTTTATGGCTTTTGGGTTTAGGGTTTTGGTTTTTGGGTTTAGGGTTTTGGGTTTAGGGTTTTGTGTTTAGGGCTTAGGGTTTAGGGTTTGGGGTTTAGTATTTAGGGTTTAGGGTTAAGTGTTTAGGGTTTAGGGTTTAGGGTTTTGGTTTTGGGTTTTGGGTTTAGTGTTTAGGATTTAGGGTTTAGGGTTTTGTGTATAGGGTTTTGGGTTTATGGTTTAGGGTTTTGCGTATGAGTTTATGGTTTAGGGTTTAGGGTTTAGGGCTTAGCGCTTAGGGTTTAGGGTTTGGGGTTTTCAGCTTAGGGCTTTGGGTTTAGGGTTTAGTGTTTAGGGTTTAGGGTTTAGCGTTTAGGGTTTTAGGGTTTAGGGTTTAGGTTTTAGGGTTTTGGGTTTAGGGTTCAGGGTTTACGGTTCAGGCTAGGGGTTAAGGGTTTAGGGTTTAGGGCTTAGGGTTTTGGGCTTAGGGTTTAGTGTTTGGGGTTTAGTATTTAGGGTTTTGGGTTTTGGGTTTTGGGTTTAGGGTTTAGGAATTACGCTTTAAGGTTTTGTGTAGAGGGTTTAGGGTTTGTGGTTTTGGGTTTCAGGTTTGAGTTTATGGTTAAGGGTTTACGGTTTAGGGTTTAGGGCTTAGCGGTTAGGGTTTAGGGTTGAGGGTTTAGGCTTTAGGGTTTAGAGTTTAGGGTTAGGGTCTCAGGTTTAGGCTTTAGGGTTTAGGGTTTAGTGGTTATGGTTTAGGGGTTCGGGTTTTGGGTTTGGGGTTTAGGTTTTTGGGTTTATTGTTAGGGTTTAGGGTATAGGCTTTAGAGTTTAGAGTTTAGGATTTTGGGTTTTAGGGGTTTAGAATTAGCATTTATGGTTTAGGGTTTAGGGTTTCGGGTTTCGGGTTTTAGGGTTTAGGGTTTATGGTTTACGTTTTAAGGTTTAGGGTTAAAGGTTTGGTGTTTAGGGTTTAGGGTTTAGGGTTTTGGGTTTAGGTTTTAGGGTTTAGTGCTTGGGATTAGGGTTTAGGGTTTAGTCTCTAGGTTTTAGGGTTTAGGGTTTATGGTTTAGGGTTCAAGGTTTTGGGCATAGTGTTTAGGGTTTGGGATTAGGGTTTAGGGTTTAAGGTTTAGGGTCTACGGTCGGTGTTTTGTGTTTAAGGTTTAGGGTTTAGTGCTTAGGGTTTAGGGTGTACGGTTTAAAGTTTAGGGTTTAGGGTTTAGGGTTTAGTTTTAGGGTTTAGGTTTTACGGTTTGGGGTTTAGGTTTAAGTGTTTGCGGTTTAGAGTTTAGGTTTTAGGGTTTAGGGTTTAGGGTTTACGGTTTAGGGTTAGCGTCCTATGTTTAGGGTTTAGAGTTTATGGTTTAGGGGTTAGGGTTTTGGGGTTTGTTTTTAGGGCTTAGGGTCTAGGGTTTAGGGTTTAGGTTTTAGGATTTAGGGTTAGGGTTTTGGGCTTCGGGTTCTATGTTTAGGGGGTTTAGGGTTTTGGGTTTAAGGTTAGCGTTTAGGGTTTAGGGTTTAGGGTTTAGGGTTTTAGGGTTTAGGGTTTAGGGTATAGGTTTTGGGGTTGAGGGTTTTGGGTTTAGGGTTTAGGGTTTAGGGTTAAGGGTTTGGGGTTTAGGGTTTAGGTTATAGGGTGTTGGGCTAAGGAATAGGGTTTAGGGTTTAGTGTTTAGTGTTTAGTGTTTAGGGTTTAGGGCTTAAGGTTTAGGGTTCAGGGTATAGGGCATAGGGGTTAGGGATTGGGGTTTAGGGTTTTGTGTTTAAGGTTGGTGTTTAGTGTTTAGGGTTTAGGGTTTAGGGCCTTGGGTTTTGGGTGTAGGGTTTATAGTTTAGGGATTAGGTTCAGGGTTTAGGGTTTAGGGTTTAGGGTTTAGGCTTAGGGTTTATCGTTTAGTGTTTACGGTTTAGTGTTTATGGCTTTGGGTTTATGGCGTACGTTTTAGAGTTTGGTGTATTGTATTTTGGGTTTAGGGTTTAGGGTTTGGGTTTTGAGTTTAGGGTTTAGGGTTTAGGATTTTGGGTTTTGGGTTTTTTGTATAGGGTTTAGGGTTTAGGGTATGGGTTTATGGTTTAGGATTAAGGGTTTAGGGTTTTGGGCTTAGGGTTTAGGGTTTAGGGTTTAGGGTTTAGGGTTAGGGTTTAGGGTTTAAGGCTTTAGGGTTTAGGGTTTAGGTTTTAGGGTTTCGGGTTAGGGTTTAGGGTTTAGGGTTTAGGGTTCAAGCTTACGGTTTAGGGTTTAGGGTTCAGCGTTTTGTTTTTAGGGTTTAGGATTTAGGTTTAGGGTTTAGCGTTTAGGGTTTAGAGTTCAGGGTTTATGGTTTAGGGTTTAGGGTTTAGGGTTTGGGGTTAGGGTTTCGTTTTTAGGGTTTAGGGTTTAGGGTTTACGGTTTAGGGTTTATGTTTTAGGGTTTGGGGTTTAGGGTTTAGGGTTTAGGGTTTAGGGTTTAGGGTTTAGGGTTAGGGTTTAGCGTTTAGGGTTTAAGGTTTAGTGTTTATGGCCTTTAGGGCTTACGTTTTAGAGCTTGGTGTATTATATTTTGGGTTTAGGGTTTAGGGGTTGGGTTTTGAGTTTAGGGTTTAGGGTTTAGGATTTTGGGTTTTGGGTTTTTTGTATAGGGTTTAGGGTTAAGGGTTTTGGGTTTAGGGTATGGGTTTATGGTTTAGGGTTCAAGGTTTAGGGTCTAGTGCTTTGGGTTTAGGGTTTAGGGTATTGGGTTTAGGTTTTTGGGTTTAGGGTTTAAGGCTTTAGGGTTTAGGGTTTAGGTTTTAGGGTTTCGGGTTTTGGGTTTAGGGTTTAGGGTTCAAGCTTAGTGTTTAGGGTTTAGGGTTTAGGGTTTAGGGTTAAGGATTTTGTGTTTAGGGCTTAGGGTTTAGGGTTTAGGGTTTAGCGTTTAGGTTTTAGAGTTTAGGGTTTACAGTTTAGGGTTTAGGGTTTAGGGTTTAGGGTTAGGGTCTCGTTTTTAGGGTTTTTTGTTTTAGGGTGTAGGGTTTAGGGTTTAGGGTTTACAGTTTGGGGTTTAGGGTTTGGGGTTTTGGGTTTAAGGTTTAGTGTTTAGGGTTTAGGGTTTAGGGTGTAGGGTTAGGGTTTAGGGTTTAGGGTTTAATGTTTAGGGTTTAGGGTTTAGGGATTTGGGTTTACGGTTTAGGGTATAGGGTTTTGGGTTTAGGGTTAATGGTTTAGGGTTTAGGGTTTAGGGTTTAGGGTTTAGGTTTAGGGTTTAGGGTTTAGGGTTTTGGGCTTAGGGTTTAGGTTTTAGGGTTTAGGGTTTAGGGTTTAGGGTTTAGGGTTTATGGTTTTGGGTTTATTGTTTATGGTTTAGGCCTAGGGTTTAGGGTTTTGGGTTTAGGGTTTAGGGTTTAGGGTTTAGGGTTTAGATTTTAGGTTTTAGTGTTTAAGGTTTAAGGTTTGGGTTTTTGGGTTTAGCGTCTGGGATTTAGGGTTTAGTGTCTAGGGTTTAAGGTTTAGGATTTAGGCTTAGTGTTTAGGGTTTAGGGTTTAGTGTTTCGTGTTCCATGTTTTGGGTTTAGGGTTTTGGGCTTAGGGTTTAGGGTCTAGTGTTTAGGGATTAGGGTTTTGGGTTCAAGGTTTAGGGTTTAGGGTTTAGGTTTTAGGGTTGGGGTTTAGGGTTTAGGGTTTAGGGTTTAGGGTTTTTGGTTTTGGGTTAGGGATTAGGGTTTAGGGTATAGGGTTTAGTGTTTACGATTTAGGGTTTAGGGCTTAGGGTTTAGGGTTTAGGGTTTAGGGTTTTATGTTTAGGTCTTAGGGTTTAGGGCTTAGGGTTTAGGGTTTTGGGTTTAGTGTTTAGGATTTAAGGTTAATGGTTTCGGGTTTAGGGTTTAGGGTTTTTGTTTTGGGTTTTCCGTTTAGGGTTTAGGACATAGGGTTTTGTGTTTTGTGTATAGGGTTTAGGCTTTATGGTTTGGGGTTTTGGGTATGAGTTTATGGTCTAGGGTTCAGGGCTTCGCGTTTAGTGTTTAAGGTTTCCGGTTTAGTGGTTTAGTATTTAGGGTTTACGGTTTACGGTTTAGAGTTTAGGGTTTAGGGTTGAGGGTTTAGGGTTAATGGTTTAGAGTTTAGGGTTTGGGGTTTGGGGTTTAGGCTTTAGGCTTTAGGCTTTAGGGTTAGGGTCTCGGGGTTAGGGTTTAGGCTTTAGGATTTGGGGGTTAGGGTTTAAGGTTTGGGGTTTAGGTTTAAGGGTTTAGGGTTTATGGCTTTAGGGTTTAGGGTTTAGGTTTTAGGGTTTTGGGTTTGGGGTTTAACGTTTTGTGTTTAGGGCTTAGGGTTTAGGGGTTGGTGTTTAGGGTTTGGGGTTTAGGTTTTAGGGTTTAGTGTTAGGGTTTAGGGTATAGGCTTTAGAGTTTAGAGTTTACGATTTAGGGTTTGGGAAGTTTAGAATTAGCGTTTACGGTTTAGGTTTTAGGGTTTAGGGTTTCGGGGTTTAGGGTTTAGGGTTTATGGTATAGATTTTATGGTTTAGGGTTTAGGGCTTAGGGTTAAGGGTTTGGTGTTTAGGGTTTAGGGTTTAGGGTTTCTGGTTTAGGTTTTAGGGTTTAGGGCTTGGGATTACGGTTTAGGGTTTAGTCTTTAGTCTTTAGGGTTTAGGGTTTAGGGGTTATGGTTTAGGGTTCAAGGAATAGGGCATAGTGTTTAGGGTTTGGGATTAGGGTTTAGGATTTAGGGTTTAGGGTCTAGGGTTGGTGTTTTGTGTTTAGGGTTTAGGGTTTAGGGCTTAGGGTTTAGGGTGTACGGTTTAAGGTTTAGGGTTTAGGGTTTAGAGTTTAGTTTTAGGGTTTGGGGTTTAGGGTTTAGGGTTTACGGTTTAGGGTTTAGGTTTTAGGGTTTGCGGTTTAGAGTTTAGGGTTTAGGGTTTACGATATAGGGTTAGGGATTTGGGCTTAGTGTTTAGGGTTTAGGATATAGGGTTTAGTGTTATGGTTTAGGGTTTAGGGTTTAGGGTTTAGTGTTTAGGGTATAGGGTTTAGGGTTTTCGATTAATGGTTTAGGGTTTAGGGTTTGGGGTTTAGGGTTAGGGTCTCGGGCTTAGGATTTAGGGTTTTGGGTTTAGGGGTTAGTGTTTAGGGTTTAAGGTTTAGGGTTTAGGTTTTAGGGTTTAGGGTTAGGTTTTAGGGTTTAGGGTTTAGGGTTTAGGGTTTAGGGTTTGTGTCTCGAGTTTAGGGTTTAGAGTTTCGGGTTTAGGGGTTAGGGTTTTGGGGCTAGTGTTTTGGGTTTAGGGTTTAGGGTTTAGTGTTTAGGTTTTAGGATTTAGGGTTAGGGTTTCGGGCTTAGCGTTCTGTGTTTAGGGGGTTTAGGGTTTTGGGTTTAGGGTTAATGTTTACGGTTTAGGGTTTAGGGTTTAGGGTTTTAGGGTTTAGGGTTTAGGGTATAGGTTTTGGGTTTAGGGTTTAGGGTTTAGGGTTTAGGGTTTACGATTTAGGGTTAAGGGTTTAGTGTTTATGGTTTTGGGTTTAGGGTTTAGGGTTTAGGGTTTAGTTTGTAGAGTTAAGGGCTAAGGATTAGGGTTTAGGGTTTAGGGTTTACTGTTTAGTATTTTGGGTTTTGGGTTTAAGGTTTAGGGTTCAGGGTATAGGGCATGGGGATTAGGGATTAGGGTTTTGGGTTTAGTGTTTAAGGTTGGTGTTTAGTGTTTAGGGTTTTGGGTTTAGGGCTTTGGGGTTTGGGTGTAGGGTTTATGGTTTGGGGTTGAGTTTTAGGGTTTAGGGTTTTAGCTTGACGATTTAGGGTTTGGGTTTTAGGGTTTGGGGTTTAGGCTTTAGGGTTTGGTGTTTGGGCTTAGAGTTTAGCGTTTAGGGTTTAGGGTTTAGTGTTTATGACTTTGGGTTTAGGGCTTACGTTTTAGAGTTTGGGGTATCGTATTTTGGGTTTAGGTTTTAGGGTTTGGGTTTTGAGCTTAGGGTTTAGGGTTTTGGATTTTGGGTTTTTAGTTTTTTTTATAGGGTTTAAGGTTAAGGGTTTAGGGTTTGGGGTATGAGTTTATGGTTTAGGGTTTAGGGTTTAGTGCTTAGGGTTTAGGGTTTTGGATTTTGGGTTTGGGTTTTAGGGTTTACGGTTAGGGTTTAGGGTTTAATGGTTTAGGGTTTTGGGTTTAGGGTTTAGGGTTCAAGCTTAGGGTTTAGGGTTTAGGGTTTAGGGTTTTGAGTTTTGGGCTTATGGTTTAGGGCTTAAGGTTTAGGGTTTGGTGTTTAGTATTTAGGCTTTAAGGTTAAGGGTTTAGGGTTTAGGGTTTAGGGTTTTTGTTTGGGGTTTTGGGTTTAGTGTTTAGGATTTAGGGTTTAGGGTTTTGTGTATAGGGTATAGGGTTTATGGTTTAGGGTTTTGGGAATGAGTATATGGTTAAGGGTTTAGGGTTTTGGGTTTACTGCTTAGCGCATAGGGTTTAGGTTTTAGGGTTTAGGGTTTAGGGTTTTCGGCTTAGGGCTTAGGGTTTAGGGTTTAGTGTTTAGGGTTTTGGGTTTAAAGTTTTCGAGTTTAGGGTTTAGGTTTTAGGGTTTAGGGTTTAGGGTTCAGGCTTAGGTTTTAGGGTTTAGGGTTTAGGGCTTTGTGTTTAGGGCTTAGGGTTTAGTGTTTGGGGTTTAGTATTTAGCGTTTAGGGTTAATGGTTTAGGGTTTAGGGTTTTGGGTTTTCATTTTGGGTTTTAGGTTTAGGGTTTGGGATTTACGGTTTAGGGTTTTGTGTACAGGTTTTTGGGTTTATGGTTTAGGGTTTGGGGTATGAGTTTATGGTTAAGGGTTTAGGGTTTAGGATTTAGGGCTTAGCGCTTAGGGTTTAGGGTTTAGGGTTTAGGGTTTAGGGCTTAGGGCTTAGGGTTTAGGGTTTAGGGTTTTGGGTTTTGGGTTTACGACTTAGGGTTTAGGGCTTAGGGTTTTGGGTTTACGGTTTAATGTTTAGGGTTTAGGGTTATGCGTTTAGGGTTTAAGGTTTAGGGTTTTGGTTTAGGGTTTTTGTTTAGGGTTTAGGATTTAGGGTTTAGGGTTTTGTGTATAGGGTTTAGGGTTTAGGGTTTAGGATTTATGGTTTTGGGTTTTGGGTTTCGGGTGTAGGGGTTTAGGGTTTAGGGTTTAGGGTTTAGGGTTAGGGTCTCGGGTTTAGGGTTTAGGGTTTATGGTTTAGGGGTTAGGGTTTAGGGGTTGGGGTTTAGGGTTTGGGGTTTAGGTTTTAGGGTTTAGGGTTAGGGTTTAGGGTTTAGGCTTTAGAGTTTAGAGTTTAGGATTTAGGGTTTGGGGGGTTTAGGATTAGCGTTTACGGTTTAGGGTTTAGGGTTTAGGGTTTAGGGTTTAGGGTTTCGGGTTTTAGGGTTTAGGGTTTATGGTATAGGTTTTAGGGTTTAGGGTTTAGGGTTTAGGGTTTAGGGTTTAGGGTTAAGGGTTTGGTGTTTAGGGTTTTGGGTTTTGGGTTTTGGGTTTAGGGTTTAGGTTTTAGGGTTTGGGGCTTGGGATTAGGGTTTTGGGTTTAGTCTTTAGGGTTTAGGGTTTAGGGTTTATGGTTTAGGGTTCAACGTATAGAGCATAGTGTTTAGGGTTTGGGATTAGGGTTTAGGGTTTAGGGTTTAGGGTTTTGGGTTTAGGGTTTAGGTTTTGGGGTTTAGGGCTTGGGATTAGGGTTTAGGGTTTAGGGTTTAGGGTTTATGGTTTAGTGTTAAAGGTATAGGGCATAGTGTTTAGGGTTTGGGAATAGGGTTTAGGGTTTGGGATTAGGGTTTAGGGTTTACGATTTAAGGTTTAGCTTTTAGGGTTTGCAGTTTAGAGTTTAGGGTCTAGGGTTTACGATATACGGTTAGGGATTGGGGGTTAGTGTTTAGGGTTTAGGGTATAGGGTTTAGTGTTATGGTTTAAGGTTTAGGGCTTAGGGTTTAGTGTTTAGGGTATAGGGTTTAGGGTTTTCGATTAATGGTTTAGGGTTTAGGGTTTGGGGTTTGGGTTTCAGGGTTTAGGGTTAGGGTCTCGGGCTTTGGATTTAGGGTTTAGGGTTTAGGGTTTAGTGTTTAGGGTTTAGGGTTTAGGGTTTAGGTTTTAGGGTTTAGGGTTAGGTTTTAGGGTTTAGGGTTTGGTGTTTAGGGTTATCATCTCGAGTTTAGGGTTCTGTGTTTAGGGGGTTTAGGGTTTTTGGCTTTGGGTTGGGGTTTATTGTTTAGGGTTTAGGATTTTAGGGTTTAGGGTTTAGGGTGTTGGTTTTAGGGTTTAGGGTTTAGGGTTTAAGGTTTACGATTTAGGGTTAAGGGTTTAGTGTTTAGGGTTTAGGGTTTAGGGGTTTGGGTTTAGGGTTTAGGTTATAGGGTTAAGGACTAAGGATTAGGGTTTAGGGTTTAGGGTTTAGTGTTTAGTGTTTAGGGTTTAGGGTTTAAGGTTTAGGGTTCAGGGTATAGGGCATAGCGGTTAGGGATTAGGGTTTAGGGTTTAGTGTTTAAATTTGGTGTTTAGTGTTTAGGGTTCAGGGTTTAGGGATTTGGTTTTTTGGTGTAGGGTTTAAGGTTTAGGTTTTAGGTTTAGGGTTTAGGGTTAGGGTTTAGGTTTAGGGTTTAGGTTTTAGGGTTTGTGGTTTAGGTTTTAGGGTTTAGGGTTTAGGGTTTAGGGTTTAGGGTTTAGGCTTAGGGTTTAGCATTTTGGGTTTAGGGTTTAGTGTTTATGGCTTTGGGTTTAGGGCTTACGTTTTAGAGTTTGGGGTATAGTATTTTGGGTTTAGGGTTTAGGGTTTGCGTTTTGGGTTTAGTGTTTAGGGTTTAGGGTTTAGGATTTAGTGTTTAGGGCTTAGTGTATAGTGTTTGGGGTTTAGGGTTTATGGTTTAGGGTTTAGGGTAAGAATTTATGGTTCAGGGTTTAGGGTTTAGGGGTTAGGGTTTTAGTGTTTAGGGTTTAGGTTTAGGGTGCAGGGTTTAGGGTTTAGGGTTTTGTGTTTAGGGCTTTGGGTTTATGTCTTAGGATTTAGGGTTTTTGGTTTAGTATTTAGGGTTTAGGGTTAAGGGTTTAGGGTTTAGGGTTTAGGGTTTGTGTTTTGAGTTTAGGGTTTTGGGTTTAGGATTTTGGGTTTTGCGTTTTTTGTATAGGGTTTAGGGTTAAGGGTTTAGGGTTGAGGGTATGAGTTTAGGGTTTGGGGTTTTGGGTTTAGGGTTTTGGGTTTAGGTTTTAGTGTTTAGGGTTACGATTTAGGGTTTAAGGCTATAGGGTTTGGGGTTTAGGGTTTAGGGTTTATGGTTTTGTGTTTAGGGCTTAGGGTTTAGGGTTTGGGGTTTAGTATTTAGGGTTTAGGGTTTAGGGTTTAGGGTTTTGGTTTTGGGTTTTGGGTTTAGGGTTTAGGATTTAGGGTTTAGGGTTTTGTGTATAGGGTTTAGGGTTTATGGTTTAGGGTTTTGGGTATGAGTTTATGGTTAAGGGTTTAGGGTTTAGGGTTTAGGGCTTAGCGCTTAGGGTTTAGGGTTTAGGGTTTTGGGCTTTGGGCTTAGGGCTTAGTGTTTAGTGTTTAGTGTTTATGGTTTAGGGTTTAGGGTTTTTGGGTTTGGGGTTTAGGTTTTAGGGTTTAGGGTTTAGGGTTTAGGGTTTAGGATTCACGCTTAGGGTTTAGGGTTTAGGTTTTAGGGTTTTGTGTTTAGGGCTTAGGGTTTAGTGCTTAGGGTTTTGGGTTTGGGGTTTAATATTTAGGGTTTAGGGTTAAGGGTTTAGAGTTTAGGGTATTGTTTTTGGTTTTGGCTTTTGGGTTTAGGGTTTAGGGTTTTGTGTATATGGTTTAGGTTTATGGTTTATGGTTTTAGGTATGAGTCTTTGGTTAAGGGTTTTGGGTTTAGGGTTTAGGGCTTAGCGCTTAGGGTTTAGGGTTTATGGTTTAGGGCTTAGGGGGGTTTAGGGTTTTGGGTTTAGGGTTTAGGGTTTAGGGTTTAAGGTTTAGCGTTTTGTGTTTAAGGCTTTGGGTTTTGGGCTTAGTGTTTCGGGTTTGGGGTTTAGTATTTAGGGTTTTGGTTTTGGGTTTTTGGTTTAGGGTTTAGGATTTAGGGTTTTTGGTGTTGTGTATAGGGTTTAGGATTTATGGTTTAGGGTTTTGGGTATGAGTTTATGGTTTAGGGTTTAGGGTTTAGGGTTTAGGGTTTAGGGTTTAGTGTTTAGCGTTTAGGGTTTAGGGGTTTAGGATTTAGGGTTTTGGGTTTACGGTTTAGAGTTTAGGGTTTAGGGTTTAGGGTTTAGGGTTTAGGGTTAACGGTTTAGGGTTTAGGGTTTAGGGTTGAGGGTTTAGGGTTAATGTTGAGGGTTGAGGGTTTAGGGTTTACGGGTTAGGGTTTGGGGTTTGGGGGGGTTTGGGGTTTAGGTTTTAGGGTTTAGGGTTAGGGTTTAGGGTATAGGCTTTAGGGTTTAGAGTTTAGGATTTAGGGTTTAGGGGGTTTAGGATTAGCTTTTGTGGTTTAGGGTTTGGTGTTTAGGGTTTAGGGTTTACGATTTAGGGTTTAGGGTTTAGGTTTTAGGGTTTGGGGTTTAGAATAGGGTTTACAGTTTAGGGTTCAGGTTTAGGGATTGGGGCTTAGTGTTTAGGGTTTAGGGTATAGGGTTTAGTGTTATGGTATAGGGTTTTGGGCGTAGGGTTTAGGGTTTAGGGTTTTGGATTAAAGGTTTTTGCGTTTAGTGTTTTGGGTTTAGGGTTCAGAGTTTAGGGTTTAGGGTTAGAGTTTCGGGCTTAGGATTTAGGGTTTGGGTTTAGGGGATAGTGTTTAGGGTTTGGGGTTGAGGGTTTAGTTTTTTGAGTTTAGGGTTAGTTTTTAGGGTTTAAGGTTTAGGGTTTAGGGTTAGGGTCTCGGGTTTAGGGTTTAGGGTTTTGGGGTTAGCGTTTAGGGTTTAGGGTTTAGGGTTTAGATTTTAGGGTTTAGGGTTAGGGTTTAGGGCTTAGGGTTTTTGGTTTAGGGGGTTTAGGGTTTTAGGTTTAGGGTTAGCGTTTAGGGTTTGGGGTTTAGGGTTTTAGGGTTTAGGGTTTAGGGTAAAGGTTTTAGGGTTTAGTGTTTTGGGTTTTGGGTTTAGGGTTTAGGGTTTATGGTTAAGGGTTTAGTGTTTATGGTTTACGGTTTTGGGTTTTGGGTTTAGGGTTTAGGTTATAGGGTTAAGGGCTAAGGATTAGGGTTTAGGGTTTAGTGTTTAGTGTTTAGGGTTTAGGGTTTAGGGTTTAGGGTTTAGGGTTTAAGGTTTAGGGTTCAGGGAATAGGGCATAGGAGTTTGGGATTAGGGTTTAGGGTTTAGTGTTTATGGTTGGTGTTTAGTGTTTAGGGTTTAGGGTTTAGGGCTTTGGGTTTTGGGTGTAGGGTTTAAGGTTTAAGGTTTTGGTTTAGGGTTTAGGGTTTAAAGTTTAGGGTTTAGGTTTTAGGGTTTCGTGTTTAGTGTTTAGGGTTTAGGGTTTAGGGTTTAGGGTTTAGGCTTAGGGTTTAGCGTTTAGGATTTAGAGTTTAGTGTTTAGGGCTTAGGGTTTAGGGCTTAGGTTTTAGAGTTTGGGGTATAGTATTTTGGGTTTAGGGTTTAGGGTTTGGGTTTTGGGTTTAGGGTTTAGGGTTTAGGGTTTAGGATTTAGGGTTTAGGGTTTAGTGTATAGTGTTTAGGGTTTAGGGTTTATGGTTTAGGGTTTAGGGTATGAGTTTATGGTTTAGGGTTTAGGGTTTAGGGTTTAGGGTTTAGGGTTTAGGGTTTAGGGTTAGGGTTTTAGGGTTTAGGGTTTAGGTTTAGGGTTTAGGGTTTAGGGTTTAGGGTTTTGTGTTTAGGGCTTTGGGTTTAGGTCTTAGGGTTTAGGGTTTTTGGTTTAGTATTTAGGGTTTAGGGTTTAGGGTTTAGGGGTTTGGGTTTGGGTTTTGAGTTTAGGGTTAAGGGTTTGGGATTTTGGGTTTAGGGTTTTTTGTATAAGGTTTAGGGTTTAGGGTACGACTTTATGGTTTAGGGTTTAGGGTTTAGGGCTTAGGGTTTACAGTTTTGGGTTTTGAGTTTTGGGTTAAGGGTTTAGG
>NW_026652007.1:0-15000 GCF_029873635.1 Malania oleifera | reverse complement strand
TGGTTTAAGGTTTAGGGTTTTGGAATTCAGGTTCAGGGGTTAAGGATTTTGGGTATAGGGTTTTGGGTTTAGGTTTTAGGGTTGTGGCAAGGGTTTAGGGTTTAGAATTAGGGTTTACGGTTTATGGTTTTGGGATTAGGTTTTTGGTTTAACGTTTTGGGTTTAGTGTATTGGGTTTAGGGTTTATGGTTTAGGTTTTATGCTTAGGCTTTAGGGTTTAGGGTTTAATGTTTAGGGTTTAGGGTTTTGGGCTTAGCGTAAGGGTTTCGGGGTTAGGGTTTAGGGTTCTGAGTTTAAGGTTTAGGGTTTAGGGTTTAGGGTTTAGTGTTTGGGGTTTAGGGTTTAGTGTTTAGGGTTAGGGTTTAGGGTTTAGGGTTTAGGGTTTAGGGATCAGGGTTTATGGTTTAGGGTTTAGGGTTTAGGGTTAAGGGTTTAGGGTTTAGGGTTGAGGGCTTAGGCTTAGGGTTTAGGGTTTAGTGTTTAGGGTTTGAGTTTTATGGTTTGGCGTTTACGATTTCGGGTTTAGGGTTTAGGGTTTTGGGCTAGGGTTTAGGGTTAAGGGTTTAGGGTTTGGGGCTTAGGGTTTAGGTTTTGGGTTTAGTATTTAGGGTTTAGGGTTAAGGGTTTAGGGTTGGGGGTTTATGGTTTGGGTTTTGTGTTTAGGGTTTAGGGTTTATGAGTTAAGGTTTAGGGTATGAGTTTATGGTTTAGGGTTTAGGGTTTACGGCTTAAGGTTTACGGTTTAGGGTTTAGTGTTTGGGGTTTAGGGTTTAGTGTTAAGGTTTTGGGTTTAGGGTTTAGGGTTTAGGGTTTGGTCTTTAGCGTTGTGTGTTTATGGTTTAGGGTTCAGGGTATAGGGCATTGGGTTTAGGATTAGGGATTAGTGTTTAGGATTTAGGCTTTAGGGTTTAGGGTTTAGTGTTGGTGTTTAGTGTTTAAGGTTTAGGGTTTAAGGTGTACTGTTTTGGGTTTTGGGTTTAGGGTTTAGGGTGTTGGTTTAGGTTTAGGGTTTAGGGTTTAGGGTTAAGGGTTTTGTCTTTTGGGTTTAGGGTTTAGGGTTTAGGGTTTAGGGTTTAGGTTTTAGGGTTTAGGGTTCATGGTTCAGGGTTAAGGTTTAGGGTTTAGATTTTAGCGTTTAGGCTTAGGGTTTTGGGTTTTGGCTTTAGGGTTAACGGTTTAGAGTTTAGGGTTTTAGCGTTGAGGGTTTAGGGTTTGGGGTTTAGGGTTTAGGGTCTAGGGTTAGGGTTTGGGGTTTAGCGTTTAGGGTTTTGGGTTTAGGGTTTAGGGTTAAGGGTTTAGGGTTTATGGTTTAGGGTTCAGGGGGTAGGGTTAGGGTTTACGGTTTTGGGTTTAGTGTTTCGGGTTTTGGCTTTAGTGTTAAGGTGTAGGGTTTAGGGTTTAGGGTTTAGGGTTTAAGTTTAGGGTTTAGGGTTTAGGGTCTAGGGTTTAGCGTTTAGGGTTTAGGGTTTAGGGTTTAGGGTTTAGGGTTTTGGGTCTAGGGTTTAGGGTTTAGGGTTTAGGGTTGGGGGTTTCGGGTTTAGTGTTTAGGGTTTAGGATTTAGTGCCTAGGGTTTAGGGTTTAGGGTTTAGGGTTTAGGTTTTAGGGTTTCGGTTTAGGGTTTAGGGTTTAGTGTTTATGGTTTTGGATTTAGTGCTTAGGGTTTTGGGTTTAGGGTTTAGGGTTTAGGGTTTAGTGTTTAGGCTTTAGGATTTCGGGCTTAGGGTTTTGGGTTTAGGGTTTAGGTTTTAGGGGATTAGGATTTGTGGTTTAGGGTTTAGGGTTTTGGAATTCAGGTTCAGGGGTTAAGGATTTTGGGTATATGATTTTGGTTTTAGGATTTAGGGTTATGGCTTAGGGTTTAGGGTTTAGAATTAGGGTTTACGGTTTAGGGTGTTGGGATTAAGGTTTGGGTTTAAGGTTTAGGGTTTTGGGTTTAGGGTTTAGTGTATAGGGTTTAGGGTTTAGGGTTTCGGTTTTATGCTTAAGGTTTAGGGTTTGGGGTTTAGTGTTTAGGGTTTAGGGCTTTGGGTTTAGGGTTAGGGTTTCGGTTTTAGGGTTTAGGGTTTAGGGTTTAGGGTTTAGGGTTTAGGGTTTAGTGTTTAGGGTTTAGGGTTTAGGGTTTAGGGTTAGGGTTTAGGGTTAAGGATCAGGGTTTAGGGATCAGGGTTTAGGGTTTAGGGTTTAGGGTTTAGGGTTTAGGGTTTAGGGTTTAGGGTTTAGGCTTAGGGTTTAGGGTTTAGGGTTAAAGGTTTAGGGTTTGGGATTTAGGGTTCAGGGTTTAGGGTTTTGGGTTAGGGTCTCTGGTTTAGGGTTTAGGGTTTAGGGTTTAGGGGTTAGGGGTTATGGTTTAGGGTTTACGGTTTAGGGTTTAGGTTTTAGGGTTTGGGGTTATGATTTAGGGTTTTGGGTTTAGGGTTTATGGTTTACGGTTTACGGTTTTGGGTTTTGTGGTTGGGGTTTAGGGTTTATGGTTTATGGTTTAGGGTTTGGGGTTTAAACTTGGTGTTTAGGGTTTAGGGTTTAGGGGTTAGGGTTAGGGTTTTGGGTTTAGGGTTGGGGTTTGAGGGTTTAGGGTTTAGGGTTTAGGTTTTAGGGTTTAGCCTTTAGTGTTTAGGGTTTAGGTTTTAGGGTTTAAGGTTTGGGGTTTAGTGTTTAGTGTTTAGGGTTTAGGGTTTAGGCTGTAGGGTTAGGGTTTAGGCTTTACGCTTTAGGCTTTAAGGTTTGGGGTTTAGAGTTTGAGTTTTATGGTTTAGCGTTTACAGTTTTGTGTTTAGGGTTAAGGGTTTAGGGTTTAGGGTTTTGGCCTCGGGTTTAGGGTCTCGGGTTTAGGGTTTAGGGCTTAGGGTTTAGGTTTTGGGGTTTAGTATTTAGGGTTTAGGGTTAAGGGTTTAGGGTTGGGGGTTTATGGTTTGGGTTTTGTGTTTAGGGTTTAGGGTTTATGTGTTAAGGTTTAGGGTAAGAGTTTATGGTTTAGGGTTTAGGGTTTACGGCTTAAGGTTTACGGTTTAGGGTTTAGTGTTTAGGGTTTAGGGTTTAGTGTTAAGGTTTTGGGTTTAGGGTTTAGGGTTTGGTCTTTAGCGTTTAGGGTTTATGGTTTAGGGTTCAGGGTATAAGGCATAGGGTTTAGGGTTAGGGATTAGGGTTTAGGGTTTAGGGTTTAGGGTTTAGGGTTGGTGTTTAGTGTTTAAGGTTTAGGGTTTAGGGTGTACGGTTTAAGGTTTAGGGTTTAGGGTTTAGGGTGTAGGTTTAGGTTTACGGTTTAGGGTTTAGGGTTAAGGGTTTAGTGTTTTGGGTTTAGGGTTTGGGGCTTAGGGTTTAGCGTTGAGCGTTTAGGGTTTAGGGTTTAGGTTTTAGGGTTTAGTGCTTAGGGTTTAGGGTTTAGGTTTAGGGTTTAGATTTTACATTTTAGGCTTAGGGTTTTGGGTTTTGGCTTTAGGGTTTACGGTTTAGGGTTTAGGGTTTAGGTTTTAGGTTTTAGCGTTTAGGGTTTAGGGTTTAGGGTTTAGGGTTTAGGGTCTAGGGTTAGGGTTTGGGGTTTAGCGTTTAGGGTTTTGGGTTTAGGGTTTAGGGTTAAGGGTTTAGGGTTTAGGGTTTGGGGTTCAGGGGGTAGGGTTAGGGTTTACGGTTTTGGGTTTAGGGTTTGGGGTTTTAGCTTTAGTGTTAAGGGTGTATGGTTTCGCGTTTAAGTTTGGGATTTTGGATTTAGGGTCTAGGGTTTGGGGTTTAGGGTTTAGGGTTTAGGGTCTAGGGTTTAGGGTTTAGGGTTTAGGGTTGGGGGTTTCGGGTTTAGTGTTTAGGGTTTAGGATTTAGTGCCTAGGGTTTAGGGTTTAGGGTTTAGGGTCTAGGGTTTAGGTTTTAGGGTTTAGGTTTAGGGTTTAGTGTTTAGGGTTTAGGATTTAGTGCTTAGGTTTTAGGGTTTAGGGTTTAGGGTTTAGGGTTTAGTGTTTAGGGTTTAGGATTTAGTGCTTAGGGTTTTGGGTTTAGGGTTTAGGGTTTAGGGGATTAGGATTTGTGGTTTAGGGTTTAGGGTTTAGGAATTCGGGTTCAGGGGTTAAGGATTTTGGGTATAAGGCTTTCGGTTTAGTGTTTAGGGTTATGGCTTAGGGTTTAGGGTTTAGAATTAGGGTTTACGGTTTAGGGTTTAGGGATTAGGGTTTGGGTTTAAGGTTTAGGGTTTAGGGTTTAGGGTTTAGTGTATAGGGTTTAGGGTTTAGGGTTTAGGTTTTATGCTTAGGGTTTAGGGTTTAGGGTTTAGTGTTTAGGGTTTAGGGTTTTGGGTTTAGCGTAAGGGTTTCGGGTTTAGGGTTTAGGGTTTAGGGTTTAGGATTTAGGGTTTAGTGTTTAGGGTTTAGGGTTTAGGGTTTAGGGTTAGGGTTTAGGGTTTAGGGTTTAGGGTTTAGGGATCAGGGTTTAGGGTTTAGGGTTTAGGGTTTAGGGTTTAGGGTTTAGGGTTTAGGGTTTAGGGTTTAGGGTTTAGGCTTAGGGTTAAGGGTTTAGTGTTTAGGGTTTAGGGTTTAGGTTTGGGTTTTATGGTTTGTCGTTTACGATTTTTTGTTTAGGGTTTAGGGTTTAGGGTTTAGGGTTTAGTGTTTAGGGTTTAGGGTTTATGGTTTACGTTTTAGGGTTTAGCGTTAAGGGTTTGGGGTTTAGGGTTAGGGTTTCAGGCTTAGGGTTTAGGGTTAAGGGTTTTTTGTTAGGGTTTAGGATTTAGGGTTTAGGGTTAAGGGTTTAGGGGTTAGGGTATAGGCTTTCGTGTTTAGGGTTTAGGGTTTGGGTTTAGGGGTTAGGGTTTAGGGTTTAGGGTTTAGTGTTTAGGGTTTAGGGTTTAGGGTTTAGGGTTTAGGGTTTAGGGTTTTGGGTTTTGGGTTTAGTGTTTAGGGTGTAAGGTTTAGGGCTAGGGACTCGGGTTTAGCATTTTGGGCTTAGTGTTTAGGGGTTTGGATTTAGTGTTTAGGGTCTAGGGTTTAGGGTTTTGGGGGTTTAGGGTTTAGGGTTTTAGGGGTTTAGGGTTTAGGGTTAGTGCTTAGGGTTTATGGTTTAGGGTTTAGGGTTTCCAGTTTTAGGGATTTGGGTTTAGGGTTTAGGGTTTAGGGTTTAGGATTTAGGGTTTAGGGTTAAGGGTTTAGTGTTTAGGGTTTAGGGGTTAGGGTTTTGGGTTTAGGGTTTAGGTTTTAGAGTTTAGGGCTTGGGATTAGGGTTTAAGGTTTAGGGTTTAGGGTTTAGGGTTTAGGGTTTAGTGTTTAGAGTTTAGGGTTTAGTGCTTAGGGTTTAGGGTTTATGGTTTGGGGTTTAGGGTTTAGGGTTTAGGGTTTAGTTTTTTGGGTTTTGGGTTTGGGGTTTTGGGTTTAGGGTTTAAGTTTTAGGGTCTAGCGTTTAGGGTTTAGGGTTTAGGGTTTAGGGTTTAGGGTCTAGTGTTTAAGGTTTAGGTTTAGGGTTTTGGGTTTTGGGTTTAGGGTTTAGGGTTTAGGGTTTTGTGTTTAGGGTTTAGGTTTTAGGTTTACCATTTTCGGTTGAGGGTTTAGGTTTCAGGGTTTAGCGTCTAGGGTTTTGGGT
This sequence comes from Malania oleifera, assembly GCF_029873635.1. Classification (NCBI taxonomy): domain Eukaryota; kingdom Viridiplantae; phylum Streptophyta; class Magnoliopsida; order Santalales; family Ximeniaceae; genus Malania; species Malania oleifera. The sequence continues at coordinate 9,445 of NW_026652007.1, read as the reverse complement.
TTTGGTTTTTGGGTTTAGGGTTTAGGCTTAGTGTTTAGGGTTTAGGGTTTACCGTTTAGGGTTTAGGGTTTTGGGCTTTGGGTTTAGGGTCTAGGGTTTAGGGTTTAGGGTTTTTTGTTTTTGGTTTTGGGTTTAGGGTTTAGGGTTTTGGGTGAGGGATTAAGATTTACGGTATAGGGTTTATTTTTTATGGTTTGGGGTTTAGGGCTTACGGTTTAGGGTTTCGGGTTAAGGGTTTTGGGTTTTGGGTTTACGATTTATGGTTTAGGGTTTTAGCGCTTAGGGTTAAGGGTTTGGGGTTTGGGTTTTAGGGTTTAGCGTCTAGGGTTTAGGGTATAGGGTTTAGGGTTTTGGGTTTAATGTTTAGTGTTTACGCTTAGGGTTTAGGGTTTAGGGTTTAGGGTTTAGGTTTTAGGGTTTAGGGTTTAGGGTTTTAGGCCTACGGTTTAGGATTTAAGGTTTAGGGTTTAGGTTTTAGGGTTCGGGATTTGGGTTTAGGGTTTAGGGTTTAGGGTTTAAGGTTTTGGGTTAGGGATTTGGGTTTAGGGTATAGGGTTTAGTGTTTATGGTCTAGGGTTTAGGGCTTAGGGTTTAGGGTTTAGGGTTAAGGGTTTAGGGTTTGGGTTTAGGGTTTTGGGGTTTAGGGTTTAGGTTTTAGGGTTTAGTGTTTAGGGTTTAGGGTTTGGGGTTTAGGCTTAGGGTTTAGGGTTTAGGGTTTAGGGTTTTGTGTCTAGGGCCTAGTGTTTAGGGCTTAGGGTTTAGGTTTTGGGGTTTAGTATTTAGGGTTTAGGGTTAAGGGTTTAGGGTTTGGGGTTTATGGTTTGGGTTTTGTGTTTAGGGTTTAGGGTTTAGGGTTTATGAGTTAAGGTTTAGGGTATGAGTTTATGGTTTAGGGTTTAGGGTTTACGGCTTAGGGTTTACGGTTTAGGGTTTAGTGTTTAGGGTTTAGGGTTTAGTGTTAAGGTTTTGGGTTTAGGGTTTAGGGTTTAGGGTGTAGGGTGTAGGGTTAGTGTTTAGGGTTTACGGTTTAGGGTTTAGGGTTTAGTTTTTAGGGTTAAGGGTTTAGGGTTGAGGATTTTGGGATTAGGGTGTAGGGTTAGGGTTTAGGGTTTAGGGTTAAAAGTTTAGGGTTTTGGGTTTAGGGCTTAGGGTTTATGGTTTAAGCTTAGGGTTTAGGGTTTACGGTTTAGGGTTTAGGGTTTAGGGTTGGGGGTTTTGGGTTTAGGGTTTAGGTTTTAGGGTTTAGCGTTTAGGGTTTAGGGTTTAGGGTTTAGGGTTTAGGGTTTAGGGTCTAGTGTTTAGGGTTTAGGTTTAGGGTTTTGGGTTTTGGGTTTAGGCTTTAGGGTTTAGGGTTTAGGGTTTAGGGTTTAGGTTTTAGGTTTTAGCGTTAAGGGTTGAGGGTTTAGGTTTTAGGGTTTAGCGTCTAGGGTTTAGGGTTTAGGGTTTAGGGTTTTGGGTTTTGGGTTTTGGGTTTAGGGTTTAGGCTTAGTGTTTAGGGTTTAGGGTTTAGTGTTTAGGGTTTAGGGTTTTGGGCTTAGGGTTTAGGGTTTAGGGTTTAGGGTTTAGGGTTTAGGGTTTTGGGTTTTGGGTTTAGGGTTTAGGGTTTTGGGTTAGGGATTAGGGTTTAGGGTATAGGGTTTAGTGTTTATGGTTTAGGGTTTAGGGCTTAGGGTTTAGGGTTAAGGGTTTTGGGTTTACGGTTTACGGTTTTGGGTTTTAGCGCTTAGGGTTTAGGGTTTAGGGTTTAGGGTTTAGGGTTTAGGTTTTAGGGTTTAGCGTCTAGGGTTTAGGGTATAGGGTTTAGGGTTTTGGGTTTAACGTTTAGGGTTTACGCTTAGGGTTTAGGGTTTAGGGTTTAGGGTTTAGGGTTTAGGGTTTAGGGTTTAGGGTTTTGGGCTTAGGGTTTAGGGTCTACGGTTTAGGGTTTAAGGTTTAGGGTTTAGGTTTTAGGGTTCGGGATTAGGGTTTAGGGTTTAGGGTTTAGGGTTTAAGGTTTTGGGTTAGGGATTAGGGTTTAGGGTATAGGGTTTAGTGTTTATGGTCTAGGGTTTAGGGCTTAGGGTTTAGGGTTTAGGGTTAAGGGTTTAGGGTTTGGGTTTAGGGTTTTGGGGTTTAGGGTTTAGTGTTTAGGGTTTAGGGTTTGGGGTTTAGGCTTAGGGTTTGGGGTTTAGGGTTTAGGGTGTTTTGTCTAGGGCCTAGTGTTTAGGGCTTAGGGTTTATGTTTTGGGGTTTAGTATTAGGGTTTAGGGTTAAGAGAATAGGGTTGGGGGTTTATGGTTTGGGTTTTGTGTTTAGGGTTTACGGTTTAGGGTTTTGGTTTTAGGGTTTATGAGTTAAGGTGTAGGGTATGAGTTTATGGTTTAGGGGGTAGGGTTTACGGCTTAAGTTTTACGATTTAGGGTTTAGTGTTTAGGGTTTTGGGTTTTGGGTTTAGGGTGTAGAGTGTAGGGTTAGTGTTTAGAGTTTACGGTTTAGTGTTTAGGTTTAGTTTTTAGGGTTAAGGGTTGAGGGTTGAGGGTTGAGGGTTTTGGGATTAGGGTGTAGGGTTAGGGTTTTGGGTTTTGGGTTTAGGGTTTAGGGTTAAATGTTTAGGGTTTTGGGTTTAGGGCTTAGGGTTTATGGTTTTAGCTTAGGGTTTAGGGTTTACAGTTTGGGGTTTACGGTTTACGATTGGGGTTTTGGGTTTAGGGGTTAGGTTTTAGGGTCTAGTGTTTAGGGTTTACGGTTTACGGTTTACGGTTTTGGGTTTAGGGTGTAGTGTTTAGGGTTTAGGTTTAGTGTTTAGGGTTTTGGGTTTAGGCTTTAGGCTTTAGGGTTTAGGGTTTAGGGTTTAGGGTTTAGGTTTTTGGTTTTAGCGTTAAGGGTTGACGGTTTAGGTTCTAGGCTTTAGCGTCTAGGGTTTAGGGTTTAGGGTTTAGGGTTTAGGTTTTACGGTTTTGGGTTTAGGTTTTAGGGTTTAGCATTTAGGGTTTAGGGTTTTGGGTTTAACGTTTAGGGTTTACGCTTAGGGTTTAGGGTTTAGCGTTTTGGGTTTTGGCTTTTAGGCTTAGGGTTTAGGGTCTACGGTTTAGGGTTTAAGGTTTAGGGTTTAGGTTTTAGGGTTCGGGATTAGGGTTTAGGGTTTAGGGTTTAGGGTTTAAGGTTTTGGGTTAGGGATTAGGGTTTAGGGTATAGGGTTTAGTGTTTATGGTCTAGGGTTTAGGGCTTAGGGTTTAGGGTTTTGGGTTAAGGGTTTAGGGTTTGGGTTTAGGGTTTTGGGGTTTTGGGTTTAGGTTTTAGGGTTTAGTGTTTAGGGTTTATGGTTTGGGGTTTTGGCTTAGGGTTTTAGGGTTTAGGGTTTAGGGTTTTGTGTCTAGGGCCTAGTGTTTAGGGCTTAGGGTTTAGGTTTTGGGGTTTAGTATTTAGGGTTTAGGGTTAAGGGTTTAGGGTTTAGGGTTTATGGTTTGGGTTTTGTGTTTAGGGTTTAGGGTTTAGGGTTTATGACTTAAGGTTTAGGGTATGAGTTTATGGTTTAGGGTTTAGGGTTTACGGCTTAGGGTTTACGGTTTAGGGTTTAGTGTTTAGGGTTTAGGGTTTAAGGGTTTAGGATTTAGGGTTTAGGGTTTACGGTTTAGGGTTTAGGGTTTAGGGTTTAGGGTTTATGGTTAAAGGCTTAGGGTTTAGGGTTTGGGGTTTAGGGTTTAGGGTTTAAGGTTTAGGGTTAGGGTCTCGGGTTTAGGGTTTAGGGTTTATGGTTTAGGGGTAAGGGTTTAGGGTTTAGGCTTTAGGCTTTAGGGTTTAGGTTTTAGGGTTTTGGGTTAGGGTTTAGGGTTTAGGGTTTAGGGGGTTTAGGGTTTAGGGTTAGCGTTTAGGTTTTTGGCTTTAGGGTTTAGGGTTTAGGGTTTAGTGTTTAGGGCTTAGGGTTTAGGATATAGGGTTTAAAGTCTATGGTTTAGGGTTTAGGGTTTTTAGGGTTTGGGGTTTAGGTTTTAGGGTTTGGGGTTATGAGTTTAGGGTTTATGGTTAGGGATTAGGGCTTAGTGTTTAGGGTTTAGGGTATAGGGTTTAGTGTTATGGTTTAGGGGTTTGGGCTTACGGTTTAGTGTTTAGGGTTTAGGGTTTGGGATTTAGGGTTCAGGGTTTAGGGTTTTGGGTTAGGGTCTCTGGTTTAGGGTTTAGGGTTTAGGGTTTAGGGGTTTGGGGTTAGGGTTTAGGGTTTAGGGTTTAGGGTTTAGGTTTTAGGGTTTGGGGTTACGGTTTAGGGTTTAGTGTTTAGGGTTTACGGTTTAGGGTTTTGGGTTTAGGGTTTAGGGTTTATGGTTTAGGGTTTAGGGTTTAGGGTTTAAGCTTAGGGTTTAGGGGTTAGGGTTAGGGTTTAGGGTTTAGGGTTTGGGTTTGAGGGTTTAGGGTTTAGGGTTTAGGTTTTAGGGTTTAGCCTTTAGGGTTTAGGGTTTAGGTTTTAGGGTTTAGGGTTTAGTGTTTAGGGTTTAGTGTTTAGTGTTTAGGGTTTAGGGTTTAGGCTCTAGGGTTAGGGTTTTGGCTTTAGGCTTTAGGCTTTAGGCTTTAGGCTTTAAGGTTTGGGGATTACGGTTTTGGGTGTAGGGTTTGGGTTTAGGGATAGGGGTTTAGGTTTTAGGGTTTAGGGTTTAAGCTTAGGGTTTAGGTTTTAAGGTTTAGGGTTGGGGGTTTTGGGTTTAGGGTTTAGGTTCTAGGGTTTAGCATTTAAAGTTTAGGGTTTAGGGTTTAGGTTTTAGATTTTAGCGTTTAGGGTTTAGGGTTTAGGGTTTAGGGTTTAGGGTGTAGAGTTAGGGTTTAGGTTTTAGGTTTTAGGGTTTAGGGTTTAGGGTTTAGGGTTTAGGGTTTAGGGTTTAGGGTTTAGGGTTTAGGGTTTAGGGTTTAGGGTTAGGGTTTCGTGTTTAGGGTTTAGGGTTGAGGGTGTAGGGTTTAGGGTTTAGGGTTTACGGTTTAGGGTTTAGGGTTTAGGGTTTAGGGTTTAGTGTTTAGGGTTTAGGGTTAAGGGTGTAGGGTTAGGGTTTAGGGTTTAGGGTTTAATGTTTTGGGTTTAGGGTTTAGGGTTTTGGGTTTATGATTTTGGGTATGGGGTTTTGGGTTTAGGGTTAATGGTTTAGGGTTTAGGGTTTAGGGTTTAGGGTTTAGGGTTTAGGGTTTAAGGTTAGGGTTTAGGGTTTAGGGTTTAGGGTTGAGGGTTTTGGGCTTAGGGTTTAGGTTTTAGGGTTTAGCGTTTAGGGTTTAGGGTTTAGTGTTTAGGGTTTAGGCTTAGGGTTTTGGGTTTTGGGTTTTGGGTTTAGGCTTTAGGGTTTAGGGTTTAGGTTTTAGGTTTTAGTATTTAGGGTTTAGGGTTTATGTTTTAGGGTTTAGCGTCTAGGGGTTAGGGTTTAGTGTTTTGGCTTAGTGTTTAGGGTTTAGGGTTTTGGGTTTAGGGTTTGGTGTTTAAGGATTAGGGTGTTGGGCTTAGGGTTTAGGGTCTAGGGTTTAGGGTTTGGGGTTTAGGGTTCAATGTTTAAGGTTTAGGGTTTACGTTTTAGGTTTTAGAGTTGGGGTTTAGGGTTTTTGGTTTTTGGGTTTTGGGTTAGGGATTAGGGTTAAGGGTATAGGGTTTTGTGCTTACGGTTTAGGGTTGAGGGCTTAGTGTTTATGGTTTAGGGTTTATGGTTTTATGTTTAGGGCTTAGGGTTGAGGGCTTAGAGTTTAGGGTTTGGGTTTTAGTATTAAGGGTTTATGGTTTTGGGTTTGGGTTTTGGGTTTTGGGTTTTGGACTTAGGTTTTAGTGTTTTTTGTATAGGGTTTAGGGTTTAGGGTTTATGGTTTAGGGTTTTGGGTATGAGTTTATGTTTTAGGGTTTAAGGTTTAGGGATTAGGGTTTAGGGTTTAGGGTTTAGGGTTTAGTGTTTAGGGTTTATTGTTTAAGGTTTCAGGTTTAGGTGTTTAGGATTTAGGGTTTGGGGTTTACGGTTTAGAGTTTAGGGTTTATGGTTTAGGGTTTAGCGTTAATGGTTTACGGTTTAGGGTTTTGGGTTTAGGCTTTAGGCTTTAGGCTTTAGGGTTATGGTCTTGGGGTTAGGGTTTAGGGTTTAGCGTTTAGAGGTTAGGGTTTAAGGTTTGGGGTTTAAGGTTTGGGGTTTAGGTTTTAGGGTTTAAGGTTAGGGTTTAGGGTTTAGGGTTTTGGTTTTAGGGTTTAGGGTTTGGGGTTTAGGGTTTAGGGTTCAGGCTTAGGGTTTAGGGCTTAGGGCTTAGGTTTTGGGGTTTAGTATTAAGGGTTTAGGGTTTAGGGTTTTGCGTTTTGGTTTTGGGTTTTGGGTTTAGGGTTTAGGATTTAGGGTTTAGGGTTTTGTGTATAGTGTTAGGGTTTGTGGTTTAGGGTTTTTGGGTATGAGTGTATGGTTAGGGGTTTAGGGCTTAGCGTTTAGGGTTTAGGGTTTAGGGTTTTGGGCTTAGGGCTTAGGGTTTAGGGTTTAGCGTTAAGGGTTTGGGGTTTAGGGTTTAGGGTTTAGGGTTAGGGTTTCAGGCTTAGGGTTTAGGGTTAAGGGTTTTTTGTTAGGGTTTAGGATTTAGTGTTTAGGGTTAAGGGTTTAGGGGTTAGGGTATAGGGTTTAGGGTTTAGCGTTTAGGGTCTGGGTTTAGGGGTTAGGGTTTAGGATTTAAGGTTTAGTGTTTTGGGTTTAGGGTTTTGGGTTTAGGGTTTTGGGTTTAGTGTTTAGGGTTTAAGATTTAGGGTTTTGAGTTTAGGGTTTTGGCTTTAGTGTTTAGGGTTTAAGATTTAGGGTTTAGGGCTGGGGACTTGGGTTTAGGATTTTGGGCTTAGGGTTTAGGGGTTTGGGTTTAGTGTTTAGGGTCTAGGGTTTAGGGTTTTTGGAGCTTAGGGTTTAGGGTTTAGGGTTAGTGCTTAGGGTTTATGGTTTAGGGTTTAGGGTTTCTAGTTTTAGGGATTTGGGTTTAGGGTTTAGGGTTTAGGATTTAGGGTTTAGGGTTAAGGGTTTAGTGTTTAGGGTTTAGGGTTTAGGGTTTTGGGTTTAGGGTTTAGGTTTTAGAGTTTAGGTCTTGGGATTAGGGTTTAAGGTTTAGGGTTTAGGGTTTAGGGTTTAGTGTTTAGAGTTTAGGTTTTAGTGCTTAGGGTTTGGGATTTGGGGTTTTGGGTGTAGGATTTACGGTTTAGGGGTTAGTTTTTTGGTTTTAGAGTTTAGTGTTAGTGTTCAGGGTTTACGGTTTAGGGTTTAGGGTTTGGGTTTAGGGTTTAGGGTTTAGGGTTTAGGGTTTAGGGTTTAGGGTTCAGGGTTTAGGGTTTAGGGTTTAGGGTTTTGGGATTAGGGTGTAGGGTTAGGGTTTAGGGTTTAGGGTTTAGGGTTTAGGGTTTAGGGTTTACGGTTTAGGGTTTAGGGTTAAAAGTTCAGGGGTTTAAGGTTAGGGTTTAGGGTTTAGGGTTTTGGGTATGAGTTTATGGTTAGGGGTTTAGGGTTTAGGGTTTAGGGCTTAGCGCTTAGGGTTAGGGTTTAGGGTTTAGGGTTTAGGGTTTTGGGCTTAGGGCTTAGGGTTTAGGGTTTAGCGTTAAGGGTTTGGGGTTTCGTGTGTATGGTTTAGGGTCAGGGTTTCGGGCTTAGGGTTTAGGGTTAAGGGTTTTTTTTTAGGGTTTAGGTTTTGGTGTTTAGGGTTAAGGGTTTAGGGGTTAGGGTATAGGGTTTAGGGTTTATCGTTTAGGGTATGGGTTTAGGGGTTAAAGTTTAGGGTTTACGGTTTAGTGTTTAGGGTTTAGGGTTTTGGGGTTAGGGTTTAGGGTTTAGGATTTTGGGTTTAGGGTTAGGTTTTAGGGTTTAGGGTTTAGGGTTAGCGTCTCGAGTTTAGGGTTTAAAGTTTAGGGTTTAGGGGTTAGGGTTTTGGGGCTAGTGTTTTGGGTTTAGGGTTTAGGGTTTAGTGTTTAGGTTTTAAGATTTAGGGTTTGGGTTTTGGGCTTAGGGTTCTGTGTTTAGGGGGTTTAGGGTTTTGGGTTTAGGGTTAGTGTTTACGGTTTAGGGTTTAGGGTTTAGGGTTTAGGGTTTTGGGTTTAGGGTATAGGTTTTAGGGTTTAGGGTTTAGGGTTTAGGGTTTAGGGTTTACGATTTAGGGTTAAGGGTTTAGTGTTTAGGGTTTAGGGTTTTGGGTTTTGGGTTTAGGGTTTAGGTTATAGAGTTAAGGGCTAAGGATTAGGGTTTAGGGTTTTGGGTTTAGTGTTTAGTATTTTGGGATTTGGGTTTAAGGTTTAGGGTTCAGGGTATAGGGCATAGGGCTTAGGGATTGGGGTTTAGGGTTTAGTGTTTAAGGTTGGTGTTTAGTGTTTAGGGTTTAGGGTTTAGGGCTTTGGGTTTTGGGTGTAGGGTTTATGGTTTGGGGTGTAGGTTTAGGGTTTAGGGTTAAGGGTTGACGGTTTAGGGTTTAGGTTTTAGGGTTTGGGGTTTAGGGTTTTGGGTTTTGGGGTTTAGGCTTAGAGTTTAGCGTTTAAGGTTTAGGGTTTAGTGTTTATGGCTTTGGGTTTAGGGGTTACGTTTTAAAGTTTGGGGTATAGTATTTTGGGTTTAGGGTTTAGGGTTTAGGGTTTTGGATTTTGGGTTGTGGGTTTTTTGTATACGGTTTAAGGTTAAAGGTTTAGGGTTTAGGGTATGAGTTTATGGTTTCGGGTTTAGGTTTTAGGGTTTAGTGCTTAGGGTTTAGGGTTTAGAGTTTTGGGTTTGGGTTTTAGGGTTTAAGGTTATGGTTTAGGGTTTAAGGGTTTAGGGTTTAGGGTTTAGGTTTTAGGGTTTAGGGTTTAGGGTTTAGGGTTTAGGGTTCAAGCTTAGGGTTTTGGGTTTAGTGTTTAGGGTTTTGAGTTTAGGGCTTAGGGTTTAGGGCTTAGGGTTTGGGGTTTGGGGTTTAGTATTTAGGCTTTATGGTTAAGGGTTTAGGGTTTAGGGTTTAGGGTTTTTGTTTGGGGTTTTGGGTTTACGCTTTAGGATTTAGGGTTTAGGGTTTTGTGTATAGGGTATAAGGTTTGTGGTTTAGGGTTTTGGGTATGAGTTTATGGTTAAAGGTTTAGGGTTTAGGGTTTAGTGCTTAGTGCTTGGTGTTTAGGTTTTAGGGTTTTGGGTTTTGGGTTTTCGGCTTAGGGCTTAGGGTTTAGGGTTTAGTGTTTAGGGTTTTGGGTTTAGGGTTTTCGAGTTTAGGGTTTAGGTTTTAGGGTTTTGGGTTTAGGGGTTAGGGTTTAGGGTTCATGCTTAACTTTAAGGGTTTTAGGGTTTAAGGCTTTGTGTTTAGGGCTTAGGGTTTTGGTTTTAGGGTTTAGTGTTTGGGGTTTAGTGTTTAGCGTTTAGGGTTTAGGGTTTTGGGTTTTGGGTTTTCTTTTTGGGTTTTGGGTTTACGGTTTAGGGTTTAGGTTTTAGGGTTTGCGGTTTAGAATTTAGGGTTTAGGGTTTTTTATTTGGGGTTAGGGATTTGGGCTTGT
>NW_026652006.1:67500-103584 GCF_029873635.1 Malania oleifera | reverse complement strand
GGGACCCTAAACCTAAGCACTAAACCCTAAACATAAACTCCAGGCCCTAAACCCTAAACTAAAACCAAAACCCTAACCCAAAAACCAAAACCCTAAAACATAAACCCATAAAACCCACAAACGCTATAATTCCTAAACCCTAAACCCTAAACCCTAAACCCCTGAACCCTAAACCCTAAACCGTAAACCATAAGCACTAAACCCTAAACCCAAAACACTAACCTTAAACCCTAAGCCATAAACTCTAAACCCTAATCCTTTGCCCTAAGCCCCAAAACCAAAACCTTAAACCACAAACGCTACGCCCTAAACCCTAAACACAATGCCCTTAACGCTAAACCCAAAATCGTAAACCCTAATCCCCCTAAACCCTATACACTAAACCTGAAACCCTAAACCCTAAACCGTAACACTTAACCCTAAACCCTAAACCCTAGACACTAAATCCTAGACCCTAAACCCCAAACCCTAAACCCTAAACCTTAAACACTAAACACTAAACCCTCAACCCTAATTCTTAAACCCAAAACCTTAAACCCAAAACCCAAACCCTAAACCCTTAAATCTAAACCCTAAATACTAAACCATGAACCCTAAACCCTAAGCCCTAAACCCTAAGCCCTAAACCCTAAACCAAAAACCCTTAGCCTAAACCCTAAACCCTAAACCCTAAACCCTGAACCCTAAACCCTAAAACCCTAAACCATAAACCCTAAACCCTAAACCCTAAGCCCTAAACCCTAAATCATACTACAAAACCCAAATCCCCAAACCCTAATCCCTAAGCCCTAATCCCTAACCCTAAAACCTAATTTAAAAATTCTAAACCTTAAACCCAAAACCCTAAAACGTAAACCCTAAACCCTAAACCCCAAACCGTAAACCCTAATTCATTGCCCCAAACCCCAAAACAAAAACCCTAAACCGCAAACCATACACCTTAAAACCAAAGTGTTAGAATTGGTGTATCGCCAAGAGGGGGGGTGAATTGGAATTTTAAAATTTATCACCTAGGTTGAACCGGATAAACAGCAGTATATAGACAACCTAGGGTCTGCCTATTCAATTTTCAAATGCGTATATAAGTATAATGTGAAATTTAAGTCATACGCATCATTCACCTATAACATACATGTGCGGTAAATATAAAGTGCGGAAATATAAATGAACACACGATATGTTATCGGGGTTCGGCCAACCGTGCCTACGTCCCTGCCTCAAGCTCGCAAGCTAGAGGATTCCACTAATAGCTCACTTAAGGGTGGAGCGGCACCGTTTACAACCAGGTCAAATTATCACAGGGCTGACCTCAACCTTAAACAGGTCAATTAGAGGGGCTGACCTCAACCTACACGCCTTAACAGGACGACGCACCTAACTTTCCTAACCGGGTCTAAGCCAATCCGGGACTATTCCAGGGCTAGTCTCCCTCTTCAAGCCAGTGCCTGGAAATACAACCAATGTGTATTATACTGAAATGGTACAGTGATTGTGCTTTCAAGTAAAGCAGATATGTACCCAAATTCGCGCAATAATATACACCACAAATATGAAATAATTTGTAAGCTCAGTGTGGTCTAAGATGTCAACTCTCAAATAGATTTACTATCAGTGTAATGCATAGGTGAAAGTGCAAACCTAAATGATCTTTGTATCACAGGATATTCAATCTAAGTGCTTAAACAAAGATATCATCCAGACTTCATATATTTCAATCAACAAGTTTTCTCAATACACATATGTATATGAAGCTCTAGCAACGTATAAGTTTGGTTTGCAAAAGGATATTCAATCTTTGTATTCAGCAAAAGATATATGAGTTAACGAGTATTGCAACAAAGATTTTATCACACTAGCAAATATCTCATCAAATATTTTCAAAATTAATAACACAGTAGATATTTGAAAATGTTTTGCAACCAAAATACAAATACAATCTTCTTAAGATGTTGCAATGGAGGTGCAAATCTTAGAAGATCTATCAAAGTTTTCTTAGGATAGACTTATTAATAAAGTCCCCTAAGAATACTCAAGGTTTAGCTCTCAAGGATAATAAAACAATCAAATATGAATGGGAGAGCAAACCTACTTAGACTAGCACTCAACCAACTTACAAAGGGTTTAATTTGTATGAGAAGGTAAGTATGAGTGTAGGAGGCTTAAGAATGAGTATTATAGGGTTTTGGATTTTCAAAGAATTTTCCCTAATCAAAGTGGCTAATCCTCTCTTAATTTTCTCAAATGAACTTGTATATATAGGCAAGGGAGAAAATATGACCGTTGGGGACCTATAGGGTATTTTTAGAAAAGTTTAATGATGTTTAAGGCATTTTAACCCTGTTTAGAAAAATACTAACTACGGTAAAAATGGGAACAACCCGAGAGGTCCGGTTGACCAAAAGTGTCTCGGTCGACCGGGACTCAAGTAGCTCGGTCGACCGGGGGCATTTTGAACTGAGTGGTCGGTCGACCGGGTAAGGGCGATTTTCAAAAACACCGAGGTTCGGTCGACCGGGGACTTTTTGAACTGTATGGCTCGGTCGACCATACCGCTGGGAATTCTCCCAAGACCCCTCGATCGACCAGGTAGTTGGAGTACAAATCTGGTCGGTCGACCGGGAGGTCAAACTGTTGACTCCCAGGTGGTTCGGTCGACCGAGGTCAAATGACCTATAAGGGCTCGGTCGACCGGGCCTGGGTCAAATGACCTAAACCCTAGACCTTAAACCCTAAGCCCAAAACCCTAAACCCTAAACACTAAAACCTAAACCCTAAACCCTAAACCCTAAACCATAAACACTAAACCCTATACCCTAAACCCTAAACCCTAACCCCAAAACCCTAAACCCTAAACCCTAAACCCGAGACCCTAACCCAAAACCCTAAACCCTAAACCCTAAAAGCTAAAACCTAAAATCGAAACCCTAAACCCTAAACCCTAAACCCAAAACCCAAAATCCTAAGCCTAAACACTAAACACTAAACCCAAAACCCAAAACCCTAAACCCTAAACGCTAAACCCTAAATTCTAAACCCTAAACCCTAAACCCTAAACCCTAAACCCTAAACCCTAAAGCCTAAACCCAAAACCCTAAACCCTAAGCCTAAAAACTAAACACTAAACCCTAAACCCTAAACCCTAAACCCTAAACCCTAAACGCTAAACCCTAAATTCTAAACCCTAAACCCTAAACCCTAAACCCTAAACCCTAAACCCAAAGCTTAAACCCTAAACCCTAAACCGTAAATCGTTAACCCTAAACCCTAAACCATATGCCCTAAACCCTAAACCCTAACCCCAAATCCCTAATCCCAAAACCCTAAACCCGGGATGCTAACCATAAACCCTAAACCCTGAAACCTAAATCCCAAACCCTAAACCCTAAACCCTAAACCCTAAACCCTAAACGCTAAACCCTAAATTCTAAACCCTAAACCCTAAACCCTAAACCCTAAACCCTAAACCCAAAGCTTAAACCCTAAACCCTAAACCGTAAACCGTTAACCCTAAACCCTAAACCATAAACCCTAAACCCTAAACCATAAACACTAAACCCTATACCCTAAACCCTAAACCCTAACCCCAAAACCCTAATCCCTAAACCCTAAACCCGGGACCCTAACCCTAAACCCTAAACCCTGAACCCTAAACCCCAAACCCTAAACCCTAAACCCTAAACCCTAAACCCTAAACCCTAAACCCTAAACCCACCCTAAACCCTTAACCCTACACCCTAAACCCTAAGCCCTAAACCCTAAAGCATAAACACTAAACCCTATACCCTAAACCCTAATCCCTAACCCAAAACCTTAAACCCTAAACCCCAACCCAAAAACCTAAACCCTAAACCCTAAACCCAAAACCTTAAACCATATACCCTAAACCCTAGACCCTAAACCATAAGCCCAAAACCCTAAACCCTAAACACTAAAACCTAAACCATAAACCCTAAACCCTAAGCCTAAACCCTAAACCCTAAACCCTAAACCCTAAACCCTAGACGCTAAACCATAAAACCTAAACCCTAAACCCTAATCCCTAAACACTAAAGACTAAACCCAAAACCCAAAACCCAAAACCCTAAGCCCTAAACCCTAAACACTAAACCCAAAACCCAAAACGAAAAACTCGAAACCGTAACCACAAAATCGTAAACCCTAAACCCAAAACCCGAGGCCCTAACCCTAAACCCTAAACCCAAAACCAAAATCCCAAACCCTAAACCCTTAACCCTACAACCTAAACTGTGAGCCCTAAACCCTAAAGCATAAACACTAAACCCTATACCCTAAACCCTAATCCCTAACCCAAAACCTTAAACCCTAAACCCTAAACCCTAAACCCCAACCAAAAAATCTAAACCCCAAACCCTAAACCCTCAACCTTAAACCATATACCCTAAAGCCTAGACCCTAAACCATAAACCCTAAACCAAAAACACTAACGCTTAACCATAAACCCTAAACCCTAAACCCTAAACCCTAAACCCTAAACAATAAACCCTAAACCCTAAAGTCTAAACCCTAAGCCCCAAACCCTAAACCCTAACCCTAAACCCTAAACCCCAAAGCCTAAACCCTAAACCCTAAACCCTAAACTCTAATCCCTAACCCTAAACCCTAACCCTAAACCCTAAACCCTAAATCCTAAACCCTAAATACTAAACCCAAACACAAAACTGCAAGCCCTAAACACAAAACCCTAAACCCTATGCCTAAACCCAAAACCCAAAACCCGAGACCCTAACCCAAAACCCTAAACCCTAAACCATAAGCCCTAAACCCTAAACCATAACACTAAACCCTATACCCTAAGCCCTAAACACTAAGCCCTAATCCCTAACCCTAAACCCTAAACCTTAAACCCTAAACTCTAAACCCCAAACCCCAAAACCTGAACGCTAGACCGTAAACCGTAAACCCTAAACACTAAACCAAAAACCTTACACCCTAAACCCTAAGCCCTAAACCCTGAACCCTAAACACTAAACACCAACCCTCAACGCTAAACCCTAAACCCTAAACCCTAAATCGTAAGCCCCAAACCCTAAACAATAACACTAAACCCTATACCCTAATCCCTAAAGACTAAGCCCTAATCCCTAACCCAAAACCCCAAACCCTAAACCCAAAATTCTAAACCCCAAACCCCAAAACATAAGCCCTAAACCCTAAACCCTAAACCCTAAAACATAAACACTAACCCTAAACCCTAAACCAAAACCCTAAACCCAAAACCCTAAACCGTGAACCCTAAACCCCAAACCTTAAACCTTAAACCTTTGACACTAAACCCTAAACCCTAAACCCAAAACCCAAAACCGCAAGCCCTAAACCCTAAACAATAACACTAAACCCTATACCCTAAGCCCTAAACATTAGGCCCTAATCACTAACCCTAAACCCTAAACCCTAAACTCCAGACTCTAAACCCCAAATCCAAAAACCTAAACCTTAAATCGTAAACCCTAAACCCTAAACCCTAAAGCATAAACACTAAACCCCATACCCTAAACCCTAATCCCTAACCCAAAACCTTAAACCCTAAACCCTAAAACCTAAACCCTAAACCCTAAACCCTCAACCTTAAACCCTATACCCTAAACCCTAGACACTAAACCCTAAGCCCAAAACCCTAAACCCTAAACACTAAACCCTATACCCTAAACCCTAATGCCTAACCAAAAACCTTAAACTCTAAACCCTAAACCCCAACCCTAAAACCAAAACCCTAAACCCTAAACCCTAAACCTTAAACCCTATACCCTAAACCCTAAACCCTAAACCCTAAACACTAAACCCAAAACCCAAAACCCTAAACCCTTAACCCTACACCCTAAACCCTAAACCCTAAACACTAAATCCGAAACCCTAATCTTAAAACCTAAACCCTAAACCCTAAACCCTAAACCTTATACATTAAACCCTAAACCAAAACCGAAAACCCCAAACCCTAAACCATAAAGCCTACACACGAAACCCTAAGCACTAAACCTTTGACACTAAACCCTAAACCCTAAACCAAAACCCAAAACCCCAAACCCTAAACCATAAAGCCTACACCCTAAACCCTAAGCACTAAACCTTTGACACTAAACCCTAAACCCTAAACTCTAAACCCTAAACTCTAAACCCAAAATCGTAAGCCCTAAACCCTAAACAATAACACTAAACCCTATACCCTAATCCCTAAAGACTAAGCCCTAATCCCTAACCCAAAACCCCAAACCCTAAACCCAAAATTCTAAACCCCAAACCCCAAAACATAAACCCTAAACCCTAAACCCTAAACCATAAACACTAACCCTAAACCCTAAAACCTAAACCCTAAACCAAAACCCTAAACCCAAAACCCTAAACCGTGAACCCTAAACCCCAACCTTAAACCTTAAACCTTTGACACTAAACCCCAAACCCTAAACCCAAAACCCAAAACCGTAAGCCCTAAACTCTAAACAATAACACTAAAACCTATACCCTAAGCCCTAAACATTAGGCCCTACTCCCTAACCCTAAACCCTAAACCCTAAACTCCAGACTCTAAACCCCAAACCACAAAACCTAAACCCTAAATCGTAAACCCTAAACCCTAAACCCAAAACCCTAAATAAAAAACACTAAACCCTATACCCTAAACCCTAATCCCTAACCCAAAACCTTAAACCAAAAACCCTAAAACTTAAACCCTAAACCCTCAACCTTAAACCCTATACCCTAAACCCTAGACCCTTAACCCTAAGCCCAAAACCCTAAACCCTAAACACTAAACCCTATACCCTAAACCCTAATGCCTAACCAAAAACCTTAAACTCCAAACCCTAAACCCCAACCCAAAACCACAAACCCTAACCCTAACCCAGCAACCTAAACCCTATGCCCTCAAACGTAGCCCGTGCCAACCTAAGCGCAAAACCCTAACCCCTAAACAACTCAAACCTACATCCCCTAAATCTAAACCATACACCTAAGCCTAAACCTAATAACCCTAAACCATAGACGAGAAACACCTTACAACCGAAACCCTTAAACCTAAAGCCTAAGCCACTAAAACCCAAAACCAAAAACCCTAGCCCGAAACCCAAACCCTAAAACCGTTAAAAACAAAACCCTAAACCCCCAAACCCCACACCAAAAACCCTAAACCCCAAGACCCTAATTTTGAAAATACCTAACAATAAACCCTCCCGCTTATAACTTAAAACCTAAACCCCAAACCCAAGCCATAAACCCAAAACCAAACCATAAAACCCTTAAACCTACAATGCTAGACCCGAAAAACCTTATAAACACTTCTCAAAACCAAACCCTAAACCCTAGACCCTCCACGAGAAACCCTAAGGTAAACGAACCCTTAAACCCTAAAACTTACACCACAAATCCTAAACACTAAACCAAAACCCAAAAACCCTATACCCAAACCCTAAACCCTAAACCTTAAAAACTAAAACCCTAAACCCTAACCCAATAAACCCTAAACCCGAAACCACTAACCCCCTAAACACTAAACCCGTAACCCTAATCTTAAAACCCAAAACCCTAAACCCTAACGCCAAAATTTAAAACCTAACCCTAAACCCTAAATGCGAAGCCTAGAACATAAACCCTAAACCCTATACCCTAAACCTGAAACCAAAACCCAAAACGCCAAACCCTAAACCATAAAGTCTACACACTAAACCCTAAGAACTAAACCTTTGACACTAAACCCTAAACCCCAAACCAAAACCTAAAACCCCAAACCCTAAACCATAACGCCTACACCCTAAACCCTAAGCACTAAACCTTCGACACTAAACCCTAAACCCTAAACCCTAAACCCAAAACTCTAAACCCAAAATCGTAAGCCCTAAACCCTAAATAATAACACTAAACCCTATACCCTAATCCCTAAAGACTAAGTCCTAATCCCTAACCCCAAACCCTAAACCCTAAACCCTAATTTCTAAACCCCAAAGCCCAAAACATAAACCCTAAACCCTAAACCCGAAACCCTAAACCATAAAGACTAACCCTAAACCCTAAACCCTAAACCCTAAACCAAAACCCTAAACCCAAAACCCTAAACCGTGAACCCTAAACCCCAAACCCTAAACCTTAAACCTTTGACACTAAACCCTAAACCCTAAACCCAAAACCCAAAACCGTAAGCCCTAAACCCTAAACAATAACACTAAACCCTATACCCTAAGCCCTAAAGACGAGGTCCTAATCCCAAACCCTAAACCCTAAACCCTAAATCCCAGACTCTAAACCCCAAACCTAAAAACCTAAACCCTAAATCGTAAACCCTAAACCCTAAACCCTAAACCCTAAAGCATAAACACTAAACCATACACCGTAAGTCCTAATCCCTAACCAAAAACCTTAAACCCTAAACCCTAAAACCTAAACCCTAAACCCTAAACCCTAAACCCTCAACCTTAAACCCTATACCCTAAACCCTAAGCCCAAAACCCTAAACCCAAAACACTAAACCCTGTACCTTAAACCCTAATCCCTAACCAAAAACCTTAAACTCTAAACCCTAAACCCCAACCCTAAAACCTAAACCCTAAACCCTAAACCCTAAACCTTAAACCCTATACCCTAAACCCTAGACCCTAAACCCTAAGCCCAAAACCCTAAACCCTAAACACTAAAACCTAAACCCTAAACCCTAAACCCTAAACCCTAAGCCTAAACCCTAAACCCTAAACCCTAAACCCTAGACGCTAAACCCTAAAACCTAAACCCTAAACCCTAAACCCTAAACACTAAACCCAAAACCCAAAACCATATACCCTAAACCCTAAAAACTAAACCCTAAACCGAAAATCCTAAACCCTAAACCCTAAACCCTAAACCTTAAACCCCAAACCCTAATCTTAAAACCTAAACACTAAACCCTAAACGTTATAACTTTAAACCTAAACCCTAAACCCCAAGCCTAAACTCAAGACCCTAAACCCTAAAACCTAAATGCTAGACCCTAAAACCTAACCTCTAAAACCTAAACCCTAAACCCTAGACC
This sequence comes from Malania oleifera, assembly GCF_029873635.1. Classification (NCBI taxonomy): domain Eukaryota; kingdom Viridiplantae; phylum Streptophyta; class Magnoliopsida; order Santalales; family Ximeniaceae; genus Malania; species Malania oleifera. The sequence goes on along the minus strand of NW_026652006.1, from coordinate 94,574 downwards.
CTAAACCATAAACCCTAAGCTTAAACCTTAAACCCTAAACCCTAAAACCTAAACGCTAAACCCTAAATCCTAAACACTAAACCCAAAACCCAAAATCCTATACCCTAAACCCTAAACCCTAAACCTTAAAAACTAAATCCTAAACCCGTAACCCTAAACCCCAAACCCTAAACCTTAAACCCTAAACACTAAACACGAAACCCTAATCTCAAAAACCAAAACCCTAAACCCTAAACGCCAAAATTTAAACCCTAAACCCTAAACGCCAGGCCAAAACCTTAAACCCTAAACCCTAAACCCAAAACCCTAAAACCTAAATGATAAACCCTAAAACGTAAACTCTAAAACCAAAACCCTAAACACTAAACCCGAAACCATAAACCCTAAGCTTAAACCCTAAACCCTAAACCCTAAACCCTAAACGCTAAACCCTAAAACCTAAACCCTAAACCCTAAACCCTAAACCCTAAACCCTATGCTTAGACCCAAAACCCTAAACCCTAAACCCTAAACCATAAACTCTTACCCTAAACCCTAAACCGTAAACTGTAAACCCTAAACACTAAACCCTAAACACTAAACATTAACCCCTAAACCGTAACCCTAAACCCTAAAACCTAAACCCTAAACCCTAAACACTAAACCCTAAACCCAAAACCCAAAACCTAAACCCTAAGCCCTAAACCCCAAACCCCAAGTCTAAACCTTTAACCCTAAACACTAAACCCTATACCCTAAGCCTAAACCATAAGCCCTAAACCATAAACCATAACACCAAACCCTATACCCTGAACCCTAAACACTAAGCCCTAATCCCTAACCCTAAAACCTAAACCCTAAACCCTATACGCTAAACCCCAAAGCCCAAAACCTAAACCCTAAACCTTAAACCCTAAACCCTAAACCCTAAACCAAAACACTAAACCCTAAACCCTAAACCATAAAACCTACACCCTAAACCCTAAACCATAAACACTAAACACCAACCCTAAACAGTAAACCCTAAACCCTAAACCATAATCCCCAACCCTTAACCCTATGCCCTATACCCTGAAACCTAAACCATAAACCCTAAACCCAAATCCCTAGCCTTAAGCCCTAAAACCTAATCGCTGAACCCAAAACCCAAAACCAGAACCCTAAAAACTAAACCCTTAACCCTAAACACCAAACCTTAAGCCCTAAACCCTAAACCCTAAAACCTATACCCTAAACCCTAAACCCTAAACCCTAAATACTAAACCCAAACACAAAACTGCAAGCCCTAAACACAAAACCCTAAACCCTATGCCTAAACCCAAAACCCAAAACCCAAAACCCTAAACCCGAGACCCTAACCCAAAACCCTAAAACCAAAACCGTAAGCCCTAAACCCTAAACAATAACACTAGACCCTATACCCTAAGCCCTAAACACTAAGCCCTAATCCCTAACCCTAAACCCTAAACCTTAAACCCTAAACTCTAAACCCCCAACCCCAAAACCTGAACGCTAGACCGTAAACTGTAAACCCTAAACACTAAACCAAAAACCTTACACCCAAAACCCTAAGCCCTAAACCCTGAACCGTAAACACTAAACACCAACCCTCAACGCTAAACCCTAAACCCTAAACCCTAATTCGTAACCCTAAACCCTATACCCTATACCCAGAAACCTAAACCTTAAACCTTAAACCCTAAACCATAAACCCAAAACTCTAAACACTAAACCCTAAACCCTAACCCTAAACCCTAAACCCTAAACCCTAAAAACAAAACCCTAAACCCTAAACACTAAACCCGTAACCCTAATCTTAAAACCTAAACCCTAAACCCTAAACGCCAAAATTTAAAACCTAACCCTAAACCCTAAATGCGAAGCCTAGAACTTAAACCCTAAACCCTAAACCCTATACCCTAAACCCGAAACCAAAACCCAAAACGCCAAACCCTAAACCATAAAGTCTACACACTAAACCCTAAGAACTAAACCTTTGACACTAAACCCTAAACCCCAAACCAAAACCTAAAACCCCAAACCCTAAACCATAAAGCCTACACCCTAAACCCTAAGCACTAAACCTTTGACACTAAACCCTAAACCCTAAACCCTAAACCCAAAACTCTAAACCCAAAATCGTAAGCCCTAAACCCTAAATAATAACACTAAACCCTATACCCTAATCCCTAAAGACTAAGCCCTAATCCCTAACCCCAAACCCTAAACCCTAAACCCTAATTTCTAAACCCCAAACCCCAAAACATAAACCCTAAACCCTAAACCCGAAACCCTAAACCATAAAGACTAACCCTAAACCCTAAACCCTAAACCCTAAACCAAAACCCTAAACCGTGAACCCTAAACTCGAAACCCTAAACCTTAAACCTTTGACACGAAACCCTAAACCCTAAACCCAAAACCCAAAACCGTAAGCCCTAAACCCTAAACAATAACACTAAACCCTATACCCTAAGCTCTAAAGACGAGGTCCTAATCCCCAACCCTAAACCCTAAACCCTAAATCCCAGACTCTAAACCCCAAACCTAAAAACCTAAACCCTAAATCGTAAACCCTAAACCCTAAACCCTAAACCCTAAAGCATAAACACTAAACCATACACCGTAAGCCCTAATCCCTAACCAAAAACCTTAAACCCTAAACCCTAAAACCTAAACCCTAAACCCTAAACCCTAAACCCTAAACCTTAAACCCTATACCCTAAACCCTAGACCCTAAACCCTAAGCCCAAAACCCTAAACCCTAAACACTAAACCCTGTACCTTAAACCCTAATCCCTAACCAAAAACCTTAAACTCTAAACCCTAAACCCCAACTCTAAAACCTAAACCCTAAACCCTAAACCCTCAACCTTAAACTCTATATCCTAAACCCTAGACCCTAAACCCTAAGCGCAAAACCCTAAACCCTAAACACTAAAACCTACACCCTAAACCCTAAACCCTAAACCCTAAGCCTAAACCCTAAACCCTAAACCCTAGACGCTAAACCCTAAAACCTAAACCCTAAACCCTAAATCCTAAACACTAAACCCAAAACCCAAAACCATATACCCTAAACCCTAAAAACTAAACCCTAAACCCTAAACCTTAAACCCCGAACCCTATTCTTAAAACCTAAACACTAAACCCTAAACGCTATAACTTTAAACCTAAACCCTAAACCCAAGACCCTAAACCCTAAAACCTAAATGCTAGACCCTAAAACCTAACCTCTAAAACCTAAACCCTAAACCCTAGGCCCTAAACCATAAACCCTAAGCTTAAACCTTAAACCCTAAACCAAAACCCTAAACCCAAAACCCTAAACCGTGAACCCTAAACCCGAAACCCTAAACCTTAAACCTTTGACACTAAACCCTAAACCCTAAACCCAAAACCCAAAACCGTAAACCCTAAACCCTAAACCCTAAACACAAAACTCTAAACCCAAAATCGTAAGCCCTAAACCCAAAACAATAACACTAAACCCTATACCCTAATCCCAAAAGACTAAGCCCTAATCCCTAACCACAAACCCTGAACCCTAAACCCTAATTTCTAAACCCCAAACCCCAAAACATAAACCCTAAACCCTAAACCCTAAACCATAAACACTAACCCTAAACCCTAAACCCTAAACCCTAAACCAAAACCCTAAACCCAAAACCCTAAACCGTGAACCCTAAACCCTAACCTTAAACCTTTGACACTAAACACTAAACCCTAAACCCAAAACCCAAAACCCAAAACCGTAAGCCCTAAACCCTAAACAATAACACTAAACCCTATACCCTAAGCCCTAAACACGAGGTCCTAATCCCTAACCCTAAACCCTAAACCCTTAATCCCAGACTCTAAACCCCAAACCCAAAAACCTAAACCCCAAATCGTAAACCCTAAACCCTAAACTCTAAACCCTAAAGCATAAACACTAAACCCTATACCCTAAACTCTAATCCCTAACCAAAAACCTTAAACCCTAAACCCTAAAACCTAAACCCTAAACCCTAAACCCTAAACCCTAAACCTTAAACCCTATACCCTAAACCCTAGACCCTAAACCCTAAGCCCAAAACCCTAAACCCAAAACACTAAACCCTGTACCTTAAACCCTAATCCCTAACCAAAAACCTTAAACTCTAAACCCTAAACCCCAACTCTAAAACCTAAACCCTCAACCTTAAACTCTATATCCTGAACCCTAGACCTTAAACCCTAAGCGCAAAACCCTAAACCCTAAACACTAAAACCTACACCCTAAACCCTAAACCCTAAACCCTATGCCTAAACCCTAAACCCTAAACCCTAGACGCTAAACCCTAAAACCTAAACCCTAAACCCTAAATCCTAAACACTAAGCCCAAAACCCAAAACCATATACCCTAAACCCTAAAAACTAAACCCTAAACCCCAAATCCTAAACCCTAAATCCTAAACCTTAAACCCGAAACCCTAATCTTAAAACCTAAACACTAAACCCTAAACGCTATAACTTTAAACCTAAACCCTAAACCCCAAGCCTAAACCCAAGACCCTAAACCCTAAAACCTAAATGCTAGACCCTAAAACCTAACCTCTAAAACCTAAACCCTAAACCCTAAACCCTAAACCCTAAACCCTAAACCCTAAAACCTAAACCCCTAAACCCTAAAACCTATACCCTAAACCCTAAACCCTAAACCCTAAACCCTAAACCCTAAATACTAAACCCAAACACAAAACCACAAGCCCTAAACACAAAACCCTAAACCTTATGCCTAAACCCAAAACCCAAAACCCAAAACCCTAAACCCTAAACCCGAGACCCTAACCCAAAACCCTAAAACCAAAACCGTAAGCCCTAAACCCTAAACAATAACACTAGACCATAACCCAAAGCCCGAAACACGAAGCACTCATCCCTAAACATAAAAACCTAAACCTTAACCCCTAAACTCTAAAACCCCAAACCCAAAACCTGAACGCTAAACCGTAAACCGTAAACCCTAAACACCACAACCCTAAAAACCTTAAACAACCCTAAACCAACCCACCCTAAACCTAAACCTAAAACCCTAAACCCCCCTAATTCGTCAAACCCTAACAACCCAGAAACCAAAACAAACCGTAACCCCAAAACATAAACCAAAACCCTAAACACTAAACCCTAAACCCTAAACCCTAAACCCTAACCCTAAACCCTAAACCCTAAACCCTAAACCCTAAAAACAAAACCCTAAACCCCAAACCCCAAACCCTAAACCCTAAACCCTAATTTTAAAACCTAAACACTAAACCCTAAACGCTATAACTTAAAACCTAAACCCTAAACCCCAAGCCTAAACCCAAAACCTAAAACCCTAAACCCTAAAACCTAAATGCTAGACCCTAAAACCTAAACTCTAAAACCTAAACCCTAAACCCTAGACCCTAAACCATAAACCCTAAGCTTAAACCCTAAACCCTAAACCCTAAACCCTAAATCCTAAACACTAAACCCAAAACCCAAAACCCTATACCCTAAACCCTAAACCCTAAACCTTAAAAACTAAACCCTAAACCCTTAACCCTAAACCCTAAACCCTAAACCCTAAACCCTAAACACTAAACCCGTAACCCTAATCTTAAAACCTAAACCCTAAACCCTAAACGCCAAAATTTAAAACCTAACCCTAAACCCTAAATGCGAAGCCTAGACTATAAACCCTAAACCCTATACCCTAAACCCTAAACCAAAACCCAAAACACGAAACCCTAAACCATAAAGTCTACACACTAAACCCTAAGAACTAAACCTTTGACACTAAACCCTAAACCCCAAACCAAAACCCAAAACCCCAAACCCTAAACCATAAAGCCTACCCTAAACCCTAAGCACTAAACCTTTCACACTAAACCCTAAACCCTAAACCCTAAACCCAAAACTCTAAACCCAAAATCGTAAGCCCTAAACCCTAAACAATAACACTAAACCCTATACCCTAATCCCTAAAGACTAAGCCCTAATCCCTAACCCCAAACCCTAAACCCTAAACCCTAATTTCTAAACCCCAAAGCCCAAAACATAAACCCTAAACCCTAAACCATAAAGACTAACCCTAAACCCTAAACCAAAACCCTAAACCCAACACCCTAAACCGTGAACCCTAAACCCCAAACCCTAAACCTTAAACCATTGACACTAAACCCTAAACCCTAACCCCAAAACCCAAAACCCAAAACCGTAAACCCTAAACCCTAAACAATAACACTAAACCATATACCCTAAGCCCTAAACACGAGGTCCTAATCCCTAACCCTAAACCCTAAACCCTAAATCCCAGACACTAAACCCCAAACCCAAAAACATAAACCCTAAACCCTAAACCCTAAACCCTAAAGCATAAACACTAAACCCTATACCCTAAACCCTAATCCCTAACCAAAAACCTTAAACCCTAAACCCTAAAACCTAAACCCTAAACCCTAAACCCTAAACCCTAAACCTTAAACCCTAAACCCTAAACCCTAAACCCTAAACCCTAAGCCCAAAACCCTAAACCCAAAACACTAAACCCTGTACCTTAAACCCTAATCCCTAACCAAAAACCTTAAACTCTAAACCCTAAACCCTAACTCTAAAACCTAAACCCTAAACACTAAACCCTCAACCTTAAACTCTATATCCTAAACCCTAGACCCTAAACCCTAAGCGTAAAACCCAAAACCCTAAACACTAAAACCTAAGCCGTAAACCCTAAACCCTAAACCCTAAGCCTAAACCCTAAACCCTAAACCCTAGACGCTAAACCCAAAAACCTAAACCCTAAACCCTAAATCCTAAAAACTAAACCCAAAACCCAAAACCATATACCCTAAACCCTAAAAACTAAACCCTAAACCCCAAATCCTAAACCCTAAACCCTAAACCTTAAACCCAAAACCGTAATCTTAAAACCTAAACACTAAACCCTAAATGATATAACTTTAAACCTAAACCCTAAACCCCAAGCCTAAACCCAAGACCCTAAACCCTAAAACCTAAATGCTAGACCCTAAAACCTAACCTCTAAAACCTAAACCCTAAACCCTAGACCCTAAACCATAAACCCTAAGCTTAAACCCTAAACCCTAAACCCTAAAACCTAAACCCTAAACCCTAAATCCTAAACACTAAACCCAAAACCCAAAATCCTATACCCTAAACCCTAAACCCTAAACCTTAAAAACTAAACCCTAAACCCGTAACCTTAAACCCCAAACCCTAAACCTTAAACCCTAAACACTAAACACGAAACCCTAATCTTAAAACCAAAACCCTAAACCCTAAACGCCAAAATTTAAAACCTAAACCCTAAACCCTAAACCCTAAACCCTAAACCCTAAACGCCAGGCCAAAACCTTAAACCCTAAACCCTAAACCCAAAACCCTAAAACCTAAATGATAAACCCTAAAACGTAAACTCTAAAACAAAAACCCTAAACACTAAACCCTAAACCATAAACCCTAAGCTTAAACCCTAAACCCTAAACCCTAAACCCTAAACGCTAAACCCTAAAACCTAAACCCTAAACCCTAAACCCTAAACCCTAAGCTTAGACCCTAAACCCTAAACCCTAAACCATAAACCCTTAACCCTAAACCCTAAACCGTAAACCCTAAACCCTAAACCCTAAACCCTAAACCCTAAACATTAAACCCTAAACCGTAACCCTAAACCCTAAAACCTAAACCCTAAACCCTAAACACTAAACCCTAAACCCTAACCCCAAAACCTAAACCCTAAACCCTATACCCGAGACCCTAACCCTAAACCCTAAACCCTGAACCCTAAACCCCAAACCCTAGGCCCTAAACCTTTAACCCTAAACCCTAAACCCTAAACCCTAAACCCTAAACCATAAGCCCTAAACCATAAACCATAACACCAAACCCTATACCCTGAACCCTAAACACTAAGCCCTAATCCCTAACCCTAAAACCTAAACCCTAAAACCTATACGCTAAACCCCAAAGCCCAAAACCTAAACCCTAAACCTTAAACCCTAAACCCTAAACCCTAAACCAAAACACTAAACCCTAAACCCTAAACCATAAAACCTACACCCTAAACCCTAAACCATAAACACTAAACACCAACCCTAAACAGTAAACCCTAAACCCTAAACCATAATCCCCAACCCTTAACCCTATGCCCTATACCCTGAAACCTAAACCATAAACCCTAAACCCAACAGCAAACCATAAACCCTAAGCCCAAATCCCTAGCCTTAAGCCCTAAAACCTAATCGCTGAACCCAAAACCCAAAACCAGAACCCTAAAAACTAAACCCTTAACCCTAAACCCTAAAACCCTAAAACCCTAAAAACTAAACCCTTAACCCTAAACCCTAAACCCTAAAACCTATACCCTAAACCATAAACCCTAAACCCTAAATACTAAACCCAAACACAAAACCGCAAGCCCTAAACACAAAACCCTAAACCCTATGCCTAAACCCAAAACCCAAAACCCAAAACCCAAAACCCGAGACCCTAACCCAAAACCCTAAAACCAAAACCGTAAGCCCTAAACCCTAAACAATAACACTAGACCCTATACCCTAAGCCCTAAACACTAAGCCCTAATCCCTAACCCTAAACCCTAAACCTTAAACCCTAAACTCTAAACCCCAAACCTCAAAACCTGAACGCAAGACCGTAAACCGTAAACCCTAAACCAAAAACCTTACACCCTAAACCCTAAGCCCTAAACCCTGAACCCTAAACACTAAACACCAACCCTCAACGCTAAACCCTAAACCCTAAACCCTAATTCGCAACCCTAAACCCTATACCCTATACCGAGAAACCTAAACCTTAAACCTTAAACCCTAAACCATAAACCCAAAACTCTAAACACTAAACCCTAAACCCCAAACCCTAACCCTAAACCCTAAAACCTAAACCCTAAACCTTAAACCCTAACCCTAAAACCCTAAACCCTAAACCCTAAACCTTAAACCCTAAACCCGAGACCCTAAACCTACACCTTAAACCCTAAAGGCCAAACCCTACACCCTAAACCTTTAATCGTAAACCCTAAACCCTAAATCATAAACCCTTAAAACCTAAACTCTAAACACTATACCATAAACCCTAAGCCCGAAACCGTAAACCCTAAACCCTAAACCCTAAACCATAAACTCATACCCAAAACCCTAAATCATAAACCCTAAACCCTAAACCCTAAACCATATACACAAACCCTAAACCATTAATCCTAAACCCTAAAAGCGAAACCCAAAACCCAAACCCTAAACCCTAAACCCTTAACCCTAAACCCTAAATACTAAATACCAAACCATAAACCCTAAGCCGTAATCATAAAACCCTAAACCCTAAACCATAAACCCTAAGCCTAAACCCTAAACCCTAAATCCTAAACCCTAAACCGTAAACCTAAACCGTAAACCCTAAAACCCTAAACCCTATACCCTATACCCTATATCGTAAACCCTTAACCCTAAACCCTAAACCCTAAACCCTAAACCCTAAACCATAAACACTAAACCCTATACCCTAAACCCTAATCCCTAACCCAAAACCTTAAACCCTAAACCCTAAACCCCAACCCTAAAACCTAAACCCTAAACCCTAAACCCTCAACCATAAACCCTAACCCCTAAGCCCAAAACCCTAAACACTAAACACAAAAACCTAAACGCTAAACCATAAACTCTAAACCCTAAACCCTAGACGGAAAACCTAAAATGTAAACCCTAAACCCTAAACCCTAAACACTAAACCCAAAACCCTAAAACCTAAAACCTAAACCCTAAACCATAAACCCTAAACGCAAAAACTTAAAACCTAAACCCTAAACCCTAAACCCTAAACCCTAAACCCTAAAACCAAGACCCTAAACTCTAAGCCTAAACCCCAAACACTAAACCCTAAACCCTAAACCCCAAACCCTAAGCTTAAACCCTAAACCCTAAACCCAAAACTGTAAACCCTAAGCCCTACTCCCTAAACCCTAAACCCTGAACCCTAAACCCTAACCCTAAACCCTAAACCCTAAACCCTAAACCAGAGACCCTAACCCTAAACCCTAAACCCTAAACCCTAAACCCCGAACCCTAAACCCTAAACCCTAAACCCTAAACCCTAAATGGTCAACCGTAAACCCCTAACCCTAAACCCTACTCCCTAGCCCTAAACCCGAAAACCTAAGCCCAAAACCCAAATCCCTAAACCCTAAACCCTAAAAACTAAACCCTTAACCCACCTAAACACAAAACGCTAAACACTAAAAACCAAACCCTAAAACAAAAACCCTAAGCCTAAAACCCTAAACCCCAAACCCTACACCCTAAACCTTAAACACTAAGCCCTTGATCGTAAACACTAAACCCGAAACCCCAAACCCTAAACCCTAAACACTAAAACACTAAACCGTAAACCTTAAACCGTAAACTTTAAACACTAACCCTAAACCCAAAAACCTAGGTTCAAAACCCTAATCCCTAAAACCCAAAACCCTAAACCCTGACCTATGACCCCTAAACCCTACGAAAAAAATCCAAAACTCGAGACCCTAACCCTAAACCCTAAACCCTATACCCTAAAGGCTAAATCGTAAACACTTGAAACTAAACCCTAAACCCTAAACACTTAACCCTAAACCCTAAACCCTAACCCTAACCCTAAACCCTAAACCCTAACCCTAAACCCAAAACCCAAAACCTTAAACTCTAAACGCTAAATGCTAAACCCTAAAACCTAAACCCCAAACCCTAAACCCTGAACCCAAAACCCAAAACCCTAAACACTAAACCCTAAACGCTAAGCCCTAAAACAAAAACCCAAAACCCAAAACCATAAACCCTAAACTCAAAATCCCAAACCCTAACACTAAACCCTAAACCCTAAACCCAAAACCCCAAACCCTAAACCCTAAACTCGAAACCCTAACCCTAAACCGTAAACCCTAAATTCGAAACCCTAATCCCTAGCCCTAAACCACAAAACCAAGGCCCAAAACGGAAACCCCTAAACCCTAAACATTAAACACCAAAGCCTTAACCCTAAACCCCAAACACTAAACCCTAAACCCTAAACCCAAAACCTGACACCCTAACCTTAAACCCAAAACCCAAAACCCTAAACCCTAAACCCTAAACGCTAAACCCTGAAACCAAAACCCTAAACCCAGAACCATAAACCCTAAACCCTAAATCCCAAACCCTAACCCTAAACCCTAAACCCTAAACCCTAAACCCCAAACCCTAAACCCTAAATCAGAAACCCTAACCCTAAAGACTAAACCCTAAACCCGAAACCCTAATCCCTAGCCCTAAACCCCAAAACCTAAGCCCAAAACCCAAATCCCTAAACCTTAAACATTAAACACCAAACCCTTAACCCTAAACCCCAAACACTAAACCGTAAACCCAAAACCCTAAAACCTAAACCCTAAACCCTAAACCCGAAACACTAGACTCTAAACCATAAGCCCTAAACCCTACCCCCTAAACACTAAACACTAAACCCTAAACCCAAACCCTAAAACCTAAACGCTAAACCCTAAACCAAAAACTCTAAACACTAAATCCCAAATCCTAAACCCCTAAACTCTAAATCCTAATCCTTAAACAATATACCCTAAACCCTAACACTAAACCCTAAGCCCTAAAAACTAAACGCTAAACCCTAAACGCTAAACCCCAAACCCTAGCCCCCAAACGCTAAGCACTAAACCCTAAACTCTAAACAATAAACCCTAAACCCTACACCCTAATCCCTAGCCCTAAACCCTAAAACCTAAACCCAAAACCCAAAACCCTAAACACTTAACCGCTAAACCTAAACCCGAAACCCTAAACCCTAAACTCTAAACCCTAATCCCTAAAATCAGAAACCCTAAACCCAAAACACTAACCCTAAACCCCAAACCCCCTAAACCCAAAACCATAAACCCTAAACCCTAAACTCAAAACCCTAACCCTAAACCCTAAACCCTAAACGCTAAAGCCCAATCCCAAACCCAAAACCCTAAATCCTAAACCCTAAACCCTAAACCCTAAACCCTAAACCCAAAACCCCAACCGTAAACCCTAAACCCTAAACCTTAAACCCTAGACCCTAAACCCTAAACCCTAGACCGTAAAACCTAAACCCTAAATCCTAAACCCTAAACCCTAAGCATAAACCCTAAATACTAAACCCTCAACCGCAAACGCTAAACCCAAAAGAGTAAACCCTAGACGCTAAACCTTAAAACCTAAACCCTAAACCCTAAACCAAAAACCCTAAATCCAAAACCCTAACCGCTAAACCCTAAACCCTAAACCGTTAACCCTAAACCCTAAACCCAAAACGTTAAACCCTAAACGCTAAGCCCTAAACTCGAAAACGTAACACAAAACCCTAAACCCTAAACGCTAAATGCTAAAACAAAAAACCTATACCCTAAACCCAAAACACTAAACCCTAAACTCTAAACAATAAACCCTAAACCCAAAACCCTAAACCCTAAACCCTAATCCCTAGCCCTAAACCCTAAACCCAAAACCATAAACCCAAAACCCTAAACACTAAACCGCTAAACCTAAACCCGAAACCCTAAAACCTAATCCCTGAACTCTAAACCATAAACCCAAAAATCAGAAACCTTAAACCCTAAACCTCAGACCTTAAACCCTAAGAACAAACCTTAAACCTTAAACCCTAAACCCTAAACCCTAAACCCAAAACCCTAACCCTAAACCCTAAACCGCAACTCAAAACCATAAACACAAAACATTAAACCCTAGACCCTAAGCACTATACCCTAAAACCAAAACCCTAAACACCATACCCAAAACCCTAAACCCTAAACCCTAAGCCTAAACCCTAAACCCTAAACCCTAAACCCCAAACCGTAAACCCTAAACACTAAACCCTAGACGCTAAACCCTAAAACCTAAACCCTCAACCGTAATCCCTAAAACCAAAACCCTAAACCTAAAACCCTGGATCCTAAACCCTAAACCCTAAACCCAAAACCGTAAACTCTAAACCCTAAAACCTAAACCCCAAACCCGAATCCCAAACCCCAAACCATAAAACCTAAACCCTAAACGCTAAACACTAAAACCTAAAACCTAAACCCTAAACCCTAAACCTTAAACCGTAAACCCTAAAGCCTTAACCCTAAAACCTAAGCCTAAACCCTGAACACTAAACCTTAAACCCGAAACCCTAAACCCTAAACCCTAAACGCTAAATCCTAAAACCTAAACCCTGAACACTAAACCCGAAACCCGAAACCCTAGACCCTAAGCTTAAACCCTGAACCCAAAACCCTTGACCTTAAACCCTAAACCCTAAACCGTAAATCGTAAACCCTAAACCGTAAACCCTAAACCCTAAATCCTTAACCCTAAACCGTTAACCCTAAACCCTAAACGCTAAACCTTAAACCCTAAACCCTAAATCGTAAACCCAAAACCCTAACCTCAAACCCTAAACCATAAACCCTAAACCCTAAACGCTAAATGCTAAAAGATAAAAATCTAAAGCCTATACCCTAAACCCTAAACCAAAAAGCCTAAACCCTAAACCCTAAACACTAAACCCTAAACACTAAACAATAAACCCTAAACCCTGAACCCTAAACCCTAAACCTAAAACCCTAATCCCTAGCGCTAAACCCTAAAACATAAACCCTAAACCGAAAACCCTAAACACTAAACCGCTAAACCTAAACCCTAAACCCTAAACCCTGAACTCTAAACCCTAAACCTTAAAACCGGAAACCCTAAACCCTAAACCCTAAACCTTAGACCCTAAACCCTAAGCACTAACCGTAAACCCTAAACCCTAAACCCTCTAAACATTAAACCCTAAACCCTAAACCCTAAACCCAAACCCTAAACACTATACCCTAAAACCTAAACCCTAAACCCTAAACCCTAAACCCTAAGCCAAAACCCTAAACACTAAACCCTAAACACCAAATCGTAAACCCTACACCCTAAACCCCAAATCGTAAACCCTAAACCGTAAACCCTAAACGCTAAACTGTAAAACCTAAACCCTCAACCCTAATCCCTAAACCGCAAACGAAAAACCTAAAACACTAGACCCTAGACCCTAAACCCTAAACCCAAAACCCAAAACCCTAAACCCCAAACCCTAGTCCCAAACCCCAAACCATAAACCCTAAACCCTAAACGCTAAACGCTAAAACCTAAAACCTAAACCCTAAACCTTCATCCCTAAACCCTAAACCCTAAAGCCTTAACCCTAAAACCTAAGCCTAAACCTTGAACACTAAACCCTAAACCCTAAACCCCAAACCCTAAACCCTAAACCCTAAACGTTAAACCCAAAAACCTAAACCCTAAACACTAAACCCTAAACCCGAAACCCTAACCCCTACGCTTAAACCCTAAACCCTAAACCCTAAACCGTAAATCGTAAACCCTAAACCCTAAACCCTAAACCCTAAACCCTTAACCCTAAATCGTTAACCCTAAACCGTAAACCCTAAACCTTAAACCCTAAACCTTAAACCGTAAACCCGAAACCCTAACCCAAAACCACAAACCATAAACCCTAAACCCTAAACGCTAAATGCTAAAACCGAAAACCTAAAGCCTATACGCTAAACCCTAAACACTAAAAGAGAAACCCTAAACCCTAAACCCTAAACCCCAATCCCTAGCGTAAAATCATCAAACCTAAACCCTAAACCGAAAACCATAAACCCAAAACCCTAAACACTAAACCGCTAAACCTAAACCCTAAACCTTAAACCCTTAATCATGAACTCTAAACTCTAAACCCTAAAACCGGAAACCCTAAAACCTAAATATTAGATCCTAAACCCTAAGCACTAACCCTAAACCACAAACCCTAAACCCTAAACCCTAAACCCTAAACCCAAAACATGAACCCTAAACCCTAAACCCTAAACCCTAAACCCCAACCCTAAACCCTAAACCCTGAACCCTATACCCTAGACGCTAAATCCTAAAACCTAAATCCTCAACCCTAATCTCTAAACCCATTACCCTAAACCTAACACCCTAAACCCTAAACCCTAAACCCTAAACCCAAAATACAAAACCCTAAACCCTACACCCTAAACTCGAAACCACAACCCCAAACCTTAAACCATAAACCCTAAACCCTAAACGCTAAACGATAAAACCTAAAACCTAAACCCTAAACTTTAAACACTAAACCTTAAAGCCTAAAACCTAAAGCCAAAAACCTAAGCCTAAACACTAAACACTAAACCCTAAACCGTAAGCCAAAAACCATAAAAAAAAAAAATCGTAAAACCTAAACCCAAAACCCTAAACCCTAAACCCTAAGCTTAAACACAAAACCCTAAACCATAAACCCTAAACCGTAAACCTTTGCCCTAAACCCTAAACCCTAAACCATAAATCGTAAACCCTAAACTGTAATTCGTAAACCCTAAACCCTAAACCCGAAACACTAACCATAAACCCTAAACTCTAAAACCTAAACCCCAAACAATAAACCCTAAAAGCTAAACCCAAAACCCTAAACCCAAAACCCTAAACCCTAAACCCCAGACCCTAAACCATACGCCCTACACCCTAAACACAAAACACTAAACCCGAAACCCTAAACTTTAAACCCTAAACCCTAAAACCCAAAACCCTAAACCTTAAAACCCAAAACCCTAAACCCAAAACCCAAAACACTAACCCTAAACCCTAAACATTAAACTTCCTAAACCCAAAACCCAAAACCCTAAACCCTACACCGTAAGCCAAAAACCCTAAACCCAAAACACTAAACCGTAAACCCTAAACACTAAACCCTAAGCCCTAAACCCTCAACCGGAATCCATAACCATAAACCCTAAACCCCCAACCCAAAACCCTAAACAATAAACGCTAAACCCCAAACCCTAAACCCTAAATCCTGAACCCTAGACCCTAAACCGTAAAACGTAAACCCTAAACCCTAAACCCAAGACCCTAAACTCTAAACCTTAAACCCTAAACCCTTAACTCTAAACCCTAAACCCTTAACCCTAAACCCTAACTCCTAAACTCGAAACCCTCACCCTAAACCATAAACACTAAACCCTAAACCCTGAACCTTAAGCCTAAACCCTAAACCCTAAGCCAAAACACTAAACCCTGAACCCTGAACCCTAGACACAAAACCCTAAAACGTAAACCCTAAACCCTAAACCCAAGACCATGAGCCCAAAACCTTAAACCCTAAACTGTTAACACTAAACCCTAAACCCTTAACCCTAAACCCTAAACCCTAAACCATAAAGCCTAACTCCTAAACTTGAAACCCTAACCCTAAACCCTAAGCTTAAGCCCTAAACCCTAAACCCTAAACCCAAAACCCTAAACCCAAAACCCAAAACCCGAAACCCTAACCATAAACACTAAACCCTAAACCCTAAGCCCTAAAAAATAAACATTAAACCCTAAACGCTAACCCCTAAACCCTAAAACCTAGACCCTAAACCCTAAGCCCTAAACCTTAAACCCTTAAAAAAAAAAAACCTTGAACACTAAACTCTAAACCCTAAACCGTAAAACCCAAAACCCTAAACCCTAAACTCTAAACCCAAAACACTAACCCTAAACTCTAAATGCTAAACTCCCTAAACCCTAAACCCTAAACCCTAACCCCAAACCCTAAACCCTAAACCCTGAACCCCTATCCCTAACCCTAAACCCGAAACCCTAACCCTAAAACCTAAAACCTAAACCCTAAACCTTAAACCCTAAACCATAAAGCCTAAACCCTAAACCCTAACACTAAACCCCAAA
Organism: Malania oleifera; assembly: GCF_029873635.1. Taxonomy (NCBI): domain Eukaryota; kingdom Viridiplantae; phylum Streptophyta; class Magnoliopsida; order Santalales; family Ximeniaceae; genus Malania; species Malania oleifera. The sequence goes on along the minus strand of NW_026652006.1, from coordinate 77,828 downwards.
CCCTAAAAACTAAACCTTAAACCCTAAACCCTAAACCCAAAACCCTAGACCCTAAACCCTAAGCACTAAACCCTAAACTCTAAACACCAAGCCCTAAACCCTAAACCCTAAACCCAAAACCCTAAACCCTAAAACCTAAACCCTAAACCCAAAACGCAGAATCCTAAACCCTAAACCCTAAACCCTGAACCCTAAACCCTAAACCGTAAACCATAAGCACTAAACCCTAAACGCAAAACACTAACCCTTAAACCCTAAGCCATAAACTCTAAACCCTAATCCTTTGCCCTAAGCCCCAAAACCAAAACCTTAAACCACAAACGCTACGCCCTAAACCCTAAACACAATGCCCTTAACGCTAAACCCAAAATCGTAAACCCTAATCCCCCTAAACCCTATACACTAAACCTGAAACCCTAAACCCTAAACCGTAACACTTAACCCTAAACCCTAAACCCTAGACACTAAATCCTAGACCCTAAACCCCAAACCCTAAACCCTAAACCTTAAACACTAAACACTAAACCCTCAACCCTAATTCTTAAACCCAAAACCTTAAACCCAAAACCCAAACCCTAAACCCCAAACCCTAAACCCTTAAATCTAAACCCTAAATACTAAACCATGAACCCTAAACCCTAAGCCCTAAACCCTAAGCCCTAAACCCTAAACCAAAAACCCTTAGCCTAAACCCTAAACCCTAAACCCTAAACCCTGAACCCTAAACCCTAAAACCCTAAACCATAAACCCTAAACCCTAAACCCTAAGCCCTAAACCCTAAATCATACTACAAAACCCAAATCCCCAAACCCTAATCCCTAACCCTAAAACCTAATTTAAAAATCCTAAACCTTAAACCCAAAACCCTAAAACGTAAACCCTAAACCCTGAACCCCAAACTGTAAACCCTAATTCATTGCCCCAAACCCAAAAACAAAAACCCTAAACCGCAAACCATACACCTTAAAACCAAAGTGTTAGAATTGGTGTATCGCCAAGAGGGGGGGTGAATTGGAATTTTAAAATTTATCACCTAGGTTGAACCGGATAAACAGCAGTATATAGACAACCTAGGGTCTGCCTATTCAATTTTCAAATGCGTATATAAGTATAATGTGAAATTTAAGTCATACGCATCATTCACCTATAACATACATGTGCGGTAAATATAAAGTGCGAAAATATAAATGAACACACGATATGTTATCGGGGTTCGGCCAACCGTGCCTACGTCCTTGCCTCAAGCTCGCAAGCTAGAGGATTCCACTAATAGCTCACTTAAGGGTGGAGCGGCACCGTTTACAACCAGGTCAAATTATCACAGGGCTGACCTCAACCTTAAACAGGTCAATTAGAGGGGCTGACCTCAACCTACACGCCTTAACAGGACGACGCACCTAACTTTCCTAACCGGGTCTAAGCCAATCCGGGACTATTCCAGGGCTAGTCTCCCTCTTCAAGCCAGTGCCTGGAAATACAACCAATGTGTATTATACTGAAATGGTACAGTGATTGTGCTTTCAAGTAAAGCAGATATGTACCCAAATTCGCGCAATAATATACACCACAAATATGAAATAATTTGTAAGCTCAGTGTGGTCTAAGATGTCAACTCTCAAATAGATTTACTATCAGTGTAATGCAGTAGGTGAGAGTGCAAACCTAAATGATCTTTGTATCACAGGATATTCAATCTAAGTGCTTCAAACAAAGATATCATCCAGACTTCATATATTTCAATCAACAAGTTTTCTCAATACACATATGTATATGAAGCTCTAGCAACGTATAAGTTTGGTTTGCAAAAGGATATTCAATCTTTGTATTCAGCAAAAGATATATGAGTTAACGAGTATTGCAACAAAGATTTTATCACACTAGCAAATATCTCATCAAATATTTTCAAGATTAATAACACAGTAGATATTTGAAAATGTTTTGCAACCAAAATACAAATACAATCTTCTTAAGATGTTGCAATGGAGGTGCAAATCTTAGAAGATCTATCAAAGTTTTCTTAGGATAGACTTATTAATAAAGTCCCCTAAGAATACTCAAGGTTTAGCTCTCAAGGATAATAAAACAATCAAATATGAGTGGGAGAGCAAACCTACTTAGACTAGCACTCAATCAACTTACAAAGGGTTTAATTTGTATGAGAAGGTAAGTATGAGTGTAGGAGGCTTAAGAATGAGTATTATAGGGTTTTGGATTTTCAAAGAATTTTCCCTAATCAAAGTGGCTAATCCTCTCTTAATTTTCTCAAATGAACTTGTATATATAGGCAAGGGAGAAAATATGACCGTTGGGGACCTATAGGGTATTTTTAGAAAAGTTTAATGATGTTTAAGGCATTTTAACCCTGTTTAGAAAAATATTAACCACGGTAAAAATGGGAACAACCCGAGAGGTCCGGTTGACCAAAAGTGTCTCGGTCGACCGGGACTCAAGTAGCTCGGTCGACCGGGGGCATTTTGAACTGAGTGGTCGGTCGACCGGGTAAGGGCGATTTTCAAAAACACCGAGGTTCGGTCGATCGGGGACTTTTTGAACTGTATGGCTCGGTCGACCATACCGCTGGGAATTCTCCCAAGACCCCTCGGTCGACCAGGTAGTTGGAGTACAAATCTGGTCGGTCGACCGGGAGGTCAAACTGTTGACTCCCAGGTGGTTCGGTCGACCGAGGTCAAATGACCTATAAGGGCTCGGTCGATCGGGCCTGGGTCAAATAGTTGACCCGGACCGGTTTCGGTAGACCAGGCCAAATTGAACTGAATTGGCCGGTCGATCGAAAGTGCACCAAGTGTGCATTTCGGTCCCGTATCTACCCAAACAATTCCTATTCAAGTGCCTAACAAATATATGTGAATATGTGTGTGTCCTAAGGTCACTTTGGAGTCCAATTTGAGATCACCAAAAAAGTCCGGTGTCGGTCGTCGGTCGACCGAAGGTTCACCCTAAGGTCTTTCTACGGTTCGGTTTGAGCTTGCAAATTAAATCATGTTTGTGGTGTGTGTGCTTATTACAAACCGAAGAACCCTAATTACTATTATAGACAATTTTACTGAACATTATTACAATTAAGAGTTATGAAATTGTCTTCAAGCCTTTCTTGCTTTTGTGCACATCTTGATCTTATCATTCTTGATTCCTGCACAAAAACTCAAACGCTCATTAGATACAATGAGTATTTGTCATAATCAAAACCAGGCGTGACCAATAAGGTCAACAATCTCCCCCTTTTTGATGATGACAAACACGACAGATAAAAATATAGGGTTAAGCCTAAGAAGGCTCCCCCTCACAATATGCATCTAATATTTGTAAATAAAACCATTAACCCATTATTTTTGCCTTTTTCATCTCCCCCTTTTGGCAACAGCAAAAAGAACCATTTGAATTTAATATCCTAGGCAATGGGTGATCAGTATACTTATGCATGATGAATTTTGGAAAGGTTTTGAAAAAATTTCGGCAGAGTGCCGTTTGTAATTCAGACTTTCCAAAAGATATCCTGTATAAGTATGATCTGTTTGAGTTTAAATTTCCTAACAAAATATCCACAACTACTCAAACAGTTCAGTATGGTCCAATTACAGCAAGTGAAATATTAATTATGAACATGAATTGGACAAGTTGTGCAATAAAGGTATAAGGTGTGCACATAATCAACATATCTGGTGATAACAAGGTTCAAATGACATAGCAGACCTGATTAAACCAGAAATATACACAAACCTTTTAACAATGAAAACATATCATAAGACCCGTGGAAGATTTGAGTTAAGGATACACGGCATATGATACCTAAAAGAAAGTTTGAGCATAAATATAGTCTAACTAGTTCACATGCATTTTCACATATTATCAATGAACCAGTTATATAACGCAACACCCTTAAGATATTTCATGACATAAGATTTCAATACATAGAAGGCACAAGTCACGAAGGCATGTAAGCAAATTAGCAAGACAAACAATATATCCAAATTGAGTTCAATTCTTGCTTTCATAGATAGATGTATATATATTCCCTTTAGTATGTGCAAAAGGTACTGAGACGTTGCTTGATGAAAAAGAGAACTTCTATTTCAAGATAATCAAGCAATATTTTTCTGGGTTGTCAATTATGTAATGCTAAATCATGACCAAAAAAATCATAACCATAATGATCCAGAAATGTAAGATTCACATGCATGATCATATGACAAATCAAGTAACAGTGGCAACAATAACATGTTTCAATTCTATGATGAAGGCATTCCATTTAAGCACAAGCCACACTTGATTAAAAGTAGACCCAATCGAAACATATTTTGTGAGCATGTCAAGATACTGCAGACGCATATATATATATATATATATATATATATATCATAAATAACCAAGGTAGTATGTCAATAATATCATAAGAGTACAAGATAAAGCGAAAGAGCTATTTTATTTAATACAGATCAAATGATATAACATAACAACAAAAAGAGTCATGGCCACGCTATCTGATCTGTGGACAACTCTGGAGTCTAGATCTCCCCTCCATCATCTCCTCCATCTTCTCCTCCATCCTCTCCTCCATCACCACCATCGGCTGGATCAAAATCAAAATCCATCGTCATCCGATCTCTCTCATCCTGCATCTCCTGAATGCGATCACTCAGCTCACTGAAGCCAGCTGTCATGGTCCGCTCCAAGTCTGTAAGGTGGCTATCAGTGGAGATGGAGTGCTGCTGGAACTCCTGCCGAAGTGCAGTGGATGACGATGCAAGATCCTGCAAGTCAGACTATACTAATCCTCGAAACTGTATGAACATGTCTGACAAGCCGGAGATAGCAGCCATGAGATCTACCATCGATGGCTGTGGAGGCTGTGGTGGCTCCTATGGGGCCCCAACATGTGCTACTCTAGAGGACGCCCAAACGTTCCCTACGAGCTCATACCCCATCAGTCTAAGGGTCACTCCAGAGAAGGTGTCCGCCGGTCGTCTCCTCTTTAGTGAAGCCAAATTCGTCCTCGTGACTCCAATGCTTCTAAACAATTTGTTCAGGATACCTCCATATGGCATGATCACTCGGTGGCCAATCGTCTTGGCCATCATCCATCGGATAATCAAACTCGGCAGGTCCAATTTCTTCCAAGCAAAGAGGCACCACATGACGAAGCAATCCAAAAGGGAGACGTGCACTCTAGATCCCGCCTTGGGCAGGATATTGTATGTGATCAGATGGTGCACGATCTTAGCCTCTAGGCTGAACTGTCTGTACTGGGGAGGATGGATCTGGCTAGCAGTGCCAGGGTCAGACATGGTCAGATTGGCGAATGTGGCTACGGTAAATCCCTAATCAAGGATCCAGGTGTTACCCACCTCGGGCCACTGAAAATCACCACGGCCAATGTCTAGGACTTCAGAGATATATTGTGCGTTAAACCGCACATCTGTCCTCAACACACGGTAGAAGTACCCACTCTCATCATTGCCAAGGTTGGCATAGAACATCCTAACGAACGTCGGGTAATGTCCCCCAGGCTGGTAGGAGATAAAAGATCTCCACCCCTGATACTCGAACATGTCTAATATATTTTGAAAATATTGACCCATAAAGACTAAATCGAGTATCTTACCAAGTATAACCTCCTTGGGACAGAACTCCCGCATGTACCGCATCTTGCATCTGTCTGAGAGAAAATACTCATCCTCGGCATGTGCAAGATCGTGAGCTTCAATGTGTGCCATGGGAATGATGATGTGAGGCTAGGATATTAGGAAATGCAAGAAGGGAATGGAAAGTCTCTCAAGAATCTCGCGCAAATGAGCTGAAAATGAAGAGATCCAACAAATATATCACAGCTCGGTCGACCAGGGGTAGATACGGTCGACTGACGCTTGAAGTTCCCCAGGTACCGACACCTTTCGGTCGACCGAGGCAAAAATGAACTGGGATGGCCGGTCGACCGTAAGGGTGTATTGTGCCATGTTTCGGTCGACCAGGGGAAAACTGAGACTTCCGGTCGACCGAGACATTTTGTTCATGAGGGTTCGGTCGACCGTGAAGGGTCAAAGTCAACATGGACTGGTCGACCGGGGCATTTTATAACTGCAGTGCTCGGTCGACCAAGCATAGTAAATTTTCCCAGTTTTTCCTGATTTTTGATCCAGAGTTCTCCCTAAGATCCAGATTTGATGTGAAATAGCATAACCATGATTCTTAGGGGTTCTTGGTGAAGAAATATCGCTCAAGTGAGGTGCGTACCGAGAATTGACTTATCAATCTATTTCAGGCACCAGGCACTAAGGAATGTGAGGCCTTTCTTAACTTAAGCTCTGTGGTGATTTGGAGAGTATCCTATAGATATGATGATATAGAGGAGCATGGATACGAACCAAAAGATGCGTGAAAAAATCATCGAGTATGATCATAGTTTGGTGATAATTCCCTATGGATGAGATATAAGACGAAGCCCTAAAATTTAACTTTGCACAATGGACAACTGCTCGGGCGTACATGCCGTGTCCATTTGGAAGTGGATAGAGGTTCTTAGTATAATAAGATAGTGCGTATACTAAGATTTTCATTTTAAGTAACACCACTTCCCAAACCTACAGTCATCACAACCTCCTGAATTTAGGCCTAGGAACTAAGGAAATGTATCAAGAATGTATTTTCAATTTCAATTTGTCTTTCCTTAGGCCTTACGAGGTTTGCTTCGCTGATTATCCATCTCATTTCCTTTTCTAGTCCTTTCACACTTCTTAGTAAGCAATTAAACCATGTATGCCACACAGATTTGCAAAAGCAGGTATAGAATGTACGTGAAGGATTGTGCTTGTTCATTCCATCTTTCTTTAGTGAGACTAGACTATTGGTTCTATATAAGCAACCCGAACCCTTTTTGAAATGAGTTCTCTCTTTAGATCCGAAGGGTTTATTATGATTATTCGTATCATTTTTAATCTCAAGAGTAATTTTCGAATAATCATCTGTTTCTTCATCCAAGCATGCAATATTCAGTATCTTCTCAACCTTTTTCTTTTTAAGAATAGCATGAAAATTTTTCAGCCCCTTTAATTGTTTTTCTATTCTTTTGTTCTCATTCTTTAGACGTATTTCATGCTTAGAGATTCTAACTAGAAACTTGTGCATTTTCAATAAGGTATTTTCCAGTTCTTCATGTGATAGCATGCTTTTAATATTCAAATTAGCACATGATTCACCAAAAGAATTATCATAACAATTTTCATACGAATCATTGCATGCATGCTCAATAGGACTATCGTGAAGCACAAGAGATGATTCATTCCATAATAAACTACAACATTCAATATATGAATCATCATTATCAAAATTATTATGATATTCAACAGATGGTCCAGCATTTGATATGTCACACAAACAAACATATGATTCATCACAAGATTTTTCATGGCAAACATTGCATGAACCATATGCTGCATTATCAGCAGATGATTCAGTATATGACCCAATACAGCATTTATCATAGAGACCATCAAATGGGCTAGAGTGAGAATCATATACCTCGCCGTTGATGTCTAACTTATGAATTACCTCCTCTCGATCATCTGGAGGAGTTACCATCTCTGTTTCCTGGGATTTTTCATATTGCTTTTCTAATTCATCCCAGATTTCCTGTGCAGTCTGATATACCACAAACTCGACAACGATATCAGAATCTAACGCAAGATATAACATGTTCATGGCATCATAATTAATCATGTTAAAATCATTTTCATTTATTTGTGCACATCTTCCTTTGGCGGTCACAAGCCAGACCCTCCAGTCCATAGATTTCAAAAATATTGTCATTCTAACCTTCCACATGGTGTAGTCGACACCACAAAATACTGGAGGACTGGAAAGTGACTGTCCCTCAACGAATGGGGATACACCAATGTGAGCCATTGTGATCTTTGTACAAAAACGTTTAAGTCAAGTGCAACGAGGCTCTGATACCAATTGTTAGAATTGGTGTATTGCCAAGAGGGGGGGTGAATTGGAATTTTAAAATTTATCACCTAGGTTGAACTGGATAAACAGCAGTATATACACAACCTAGGGTCTGCCTATTCAATTTTCAAATGCGTATATAAGTATAATGTGAAATTTAAGTCATACGCATCATTCACCCATAACATACATGTGCGGTAAATATAAAGTGCGGAAATATAAATGAACACACGATATGTTATCGGGGTTCGGCCAGCCGTGCCTATGTCCCCGCCTCAAGCTCGCAAGCTAGAGGATTCCACTAATAGCTCACTTAAGGGTGGAGCGGCACCGTTTACAACCAGGTCAAATTATCACAGGGCTGACCTCAACCTTAAACAGGTCAATTAGCGGGGCTGACCTCAACCTACACGCCTTAACAGGACGACGCACCTAGCTTTCCTAACCGGGTCTAAGCCAATCCGGGACTATTCCAGGGCTAGTCTCCCTCTTCAGGCCAGTGCCTGGAAATACAACCAATGTGTATTATACTGAAATGGTACAGTGATTGTGCTTTCAAGTAAAGCAGATATGTACCCAAATTCGCGCAATAATATACACCACAAATATGAAATAATTTGTAAGCTCAGTGTGGTCTAAGATGTCAACTCTCAAATAGATTTACTATCAGTGTAATGCATAGGTGAAAGTGCAAACCTAAATGATCTTTGTATCACAGGATATTCAATCTAAGTGCTTAAACAAAGATATCATCCAGACTTCATATATTTCAATCAACAAGTTTTCTCAATACACATATGTATATGAAGCTCTAGCAACGTATAAGTTTGGTTTGCAAAAGGATATTCAATCTTTGTATTCAGCAAAAGATATATGAGTTAACGAGTATTGCAACAAAGATTTTATCACACTAGCAAATATCTCATCAAATATTTTCAAGATTAATAACACAGTAGATATTTGAAAATGTTTTGCAACCAAAATACAAATACAATCTTCTTAAGATGTTGCAATGGAGGTGCAAATCTTAGAAGATCTATCAAAGTTTTCTTAGGATAGACTTATTAATAAAGTCCCCTAAGAATACTCAAGGTTTAGCTCTCAAGGATAATAAAACAATCAAATATGAATGGGAGAGCAAACCTACTTAGACTAGCACTCAACCAACTTACAAAGGGTTTAATTTGTATGAGAAGGTAAGTATGAGTGTAGGAGGCTTAAGAATGAGTATTATAGGGTTTTGGATTTTCAAAGAATTTTCCCTAATCAAAGTGGCTAATCCTCTCTTAATTTTCTCAAATGAACTTGTATATATAGGCAAGGGAGAAAATATGACCGTTGGGGACCTATAGGGTATTTTTAGAAAAGTTTAATGATCTTTAAGGCATTTTAACCCTGTTTAGAAAAATACTAACCACGGTAAAAATGGGAACAACCCGAGAGGTCCGGTTGACCAAAAGTGTCTCGGTCGACCGAGACTCAAGTAGCTCGGTCGACCGGGGGCATTTTGAACTGAGTGGTCGGTCGACCGGGTAAGGGCGATTTTCAAAAACACCGAGGTTCGGTCGATCGGGGACTTTTTGAACTGTATGGCTCGGTCGACCATACCGCTGGGAATTCTCCCAAGACCCCTCGGTCGACCAGGTAGTTGGAGTACAAATCTGGTCGGTCGACCGGGAGGTCAAACTGTTGACTCCCAGGTGGTTCGGTCGACCGAGGTCAAATGACCTATAAGGGCTCGGTCGATCGGGCCTGGGTCAAATAGTTGACCCGGACCGGTTTCGGTAGACCGGGCCAAATTGAACTGAATTGGCCGATCGACCGAAAGTGCACCAAGTGTGCATTTCGGTCCCGTATCTACCCAAACAATTCCTATTCAAGTGCCTAACAAATATATGTGAATATGTGTGTGTCCTAAGGTCACTTTGGGGTCCAATTTGAGATCACCGAAAAAGTCCGGTGTCGGTCGTCGATCGACCGAAGGTTCACCCTAAGGTCTTTCTACGGTTCGGTTTGAGCTTGCAAATTAAATCATGTTTGTGATGTGTGTGCTTATGACAAACCGAAGAACCCTAATTACTATTACAGACAATTTTACTGAACATTATTACAATTAAGAGTTATGAAATTGTCTTCAAGCCTTTCTCGCTTTTGTGCACATCTTGATCTTATCATTCTTGATTCCTGCACAAAAACTCAATCGCTCATTAGATACAATGAGTATTTGTCATAATCAAAACCGGGCGTGACCAATAAGGTCAACACAAAGCACTAAGCCTTTAACCCTAAACCCTACACCCTAAACCCTAAACCCAAAACCCCTAAACCCAAAACCCCAAACCCAAAACCATAAACCCTAATCACT